>NC_085991.1:12613809-12913809 GCF_030014385.1 Trichomycterus rosablanca
GATTTAACAGAGGTGTTTAACACAATATTGGAGGAAGGGGAAATGAAGGGAACAATGGCGACAGGGGTAGTGACACCAATTTATAAAAAGGGGGAAAAGGAAAATTTAGACAACTACAAGCCATTATCAATGCTGGGTGTAGACAGCAAAATAATGGCAAAAATACTGGCAAAAAGGTTAAGGAAGGCACTGCCACGTGGATCAGACAGGTGGAATAGAGGGTAGAAGCACGAGGTGGAACCTACAGCTGATCAGAGATGTGGTGGCGTGGTCAGGAGACCGAAAGCTGCCATTGATGTTGGCGAGCTTGGACCAATCGAAGGCGTTCGACAGGGTGGATAGGGAATTTTTGTATAGGGTAATGGAAAAGATGGGGATGGGAGTAAAACTGATAGTCTGGGTCAAAACAATGTACAGGAGGACGTACAGCAGAGTAAGTTTGAATGGGTATCTAGGGAGGAGTTTTGAGACAGCGGGAGGTATATTACAGGGGTGTCCACTATCGCCACTCCTCTTTATAATGTATATGGAGCCGCTAGCGGAATAGATTAGAAAAGATAGGGAGATATTAGGGGTTTTGGTGCCGGGAGCAGGTGGGTATAGAGTGAAGGTGACACAATACGCAGACGACATGACAATTTTAGGTAGAACGGATAGGGACATAGAGAAAACATTAAATATAGTGGAAAGATTCGGAGTGGGGTCTGGGGCGAAATTGAATAGGGAAAAATCTAAGTTAAAATATTTTGGGACAGCGAAGGATAGGAAAGATTCGGTGGGAGGATTGGAGGTAAGTGAAGGGCTGATTGGTGAGAGAGACTGATAAAAATGAAACAGAGGTTAGGGCTATGGACCGGGAGGAAACTGTCATATATAGGGAAGAGTTTGATAATTAAAGCAGAGGTACTTCCCTTTCTGATGTACCTGGCATACATCTACCCACTACCAGTGAGTGGAAGGAGGTGGGTACAAAGGGAAGTATTTCGATTCATGTGGGGAGGAAAGTATGAGTACGTAGCAAGGGAGATAATGTACAGGAAAATAGAGGAAGGGGGGAGAGGGGTTTTAGACGTAGGATTAAAACTGGACTGCATTTATGTGGCAAACATAATGCAGGAGTTAGCACAGGAGGGACAACACCCAGGATGGTATTTTTTGAAATTATTTTTCGCGTACCAGCCACGGGGTGTCATGGAGTGGGACAATAGGGGTCCAAGGGCGGAACAGCTGCCATGGCATTATGGGCAGGCTGTCAAGTGGCTAAAGACAAACAAAGAAGGGAAAGATAGAAATATATGTACAAGCCACAAAAGATTATATGAGGAAGTTAGGAGTAGGAGGGCAAGAGAGAGTAACAGAAGAATAGAAGCAGGGAAAGTGTGGACCAGAGTACAACCACTGGGGCTGGAAAACAGTTTAAAAGACATAAACTGGCAAATAGTGCATAGGAAATTACCTGTAAAAGAAATCATGTACAGACACGGAATCAGCAAGACAAATGTGTGTCCAAGAGAGGGGTGTGGAAGGGAGGAATCAATAATACACGTATTTTGGGAATGTAAGGTAGCTAGGGAAGTATGGCAGAAGATGGGAACATGGTTTGGAAATATAAGAAAGGGGTTTAGAGTAACGTGGGAGGTTGTAGACAAAGGGTTAGGAGGAATGGGGAAGGGGAGAAGCAGATTCATGCTGTGGCTAACAATAAGCCTGGTCAAGAGAGGAATATGGGAGGATAGACAGGCAGAGGTGAAGGGAGGGAAGGGAAAGGGAGTGATGGGAATAGTGAAGAAAGTTGAATGGGAATTAAAGACAAGAATGAAAGAAGATGAAATGGACTTGGGATGGGAAAAGGGGAAGGAAAAGTGGGGGAGATTATGGGACGTGTATGAAAAAGACATGAAAATTAATTAGTTGTATTGTGTGAAAATGTGTGGAAATAAACTTTTGTAAAAAAAAAAAAATCTGTTCTTATCAGTTTAATATCTGATACGTCCTCTATCCGAGGACCATATATTAAATGGATTTTTAGGCCTGGGAGTCGGAAGAGGGGCTTGCTCCGTCCACTCCACGCATCGACCAGGTATTGCATTGCCTCCTGGCACGGTGCACCCTCATAAACGGTGAAACGAAAGACAAATTGACGAATGCTGGTGACTGGCCCCTGCTGGAAAGCTTTTGGGATTAGGGGTACGACGCCTTAGACCTTAGCTTAGCCCAGGCCCGGGGTTTCCTCTGTCCTTTTGCGCTAAGGAGACCCCTTTTTCCTGCTTTTTCAGTTTCTCTCCGTTTTACTTAAAAAAAAAAAAAAGAGAGAAAGACTTAATTTTTCCCCACTCTGTGTTTCTCCAGGCAAAGGCTGTGCTGCCTCCTCTGCTGCCTCATCACTAGGCGCCTGTCCGCTAGTCCTTGCCCGGAAACGGCAGGGCCCGGGGCCCGGCGCCTATTTCAGGTTATCGCTTCTCGGCCTTTTGGCTAAGATCAACGAAAAAGAAATCTGTTCTTATCATGAGCGGAGATGGCAACAGACGGCCGGCCTGGGTGGTGCGGCTTAGACACACAGTCAGGGTGGAGCTGAAACAGGATGCTGACGAGGACGTGAAGGAACGCTTTAGATGGGACTGGGTGACTCTAAGGATTCTTCGAGACTTGTGTGGAATCACTCCTTTAAAGATCTTCTGCCTGCAGGATTTTAAAACTTCGGGTTTCCTGGATGTGACTCTGGCAGCCTATTCGGACTGTACATCATTCTTTGACCAGTGCAGCAGACGGATGGAGGAAGAAACGCATCTCTACAACCCGTTTGTTTGTGGAGGACGTCATCCGGGCATTCCTTGCACGATACTGCTCTTCCGTTTCAGTAGGAGAAAAGCTGAGAGGACGCTTTGGAATATGGAACGGAAAGAGACGGTTTCTGGTACGCCTACGGGTTGACCCTGCACAACCTGGAGGTCTGGTGCACCCTCCTGGCTACTTTGCAATGGGTCCTCACCGTGGATTTCTACATTACCCAGGTCAGCCTCTCTACTGCCGGAGGTGTGGAGCAGTGGGACATACAGTGGGGGAACTAAGTATTTGTTCCCCTGCTGATTTTGTAAGTTTACCCCCTTACAAAGACTTGAACAGTCTATAATTTTTATGGAAGGTTTATTTTAACACAGAGAGACAGAATATCAACAAAAAATCCAGAAAGAAAACATTAAATACAAATTAATTTATAACTTTTATTTAATTAAGGGAAATAAGCACACAAATTAGTCCTGTCCCTGTATAAAAGACTCCTGTCACAGAATCAGTTTCTTCCATTCAAATCTCTCGACCACCATGGGCAAGACCAAAGAGCTATCAAAGGACGTCAGGGACAAGATTGTAGACCTGCACAAGGCTGGAATGGGCTACATGACCATCAGCAAGAAGCTTGGTGAGAAAGAAACCACTGTTGGTGCGATAATTTGAAAATGGAAGAAATACAAGATCACAGTCAATCACCCTCGCTCTGGAGCTCCATGCAAGATCTGACCTCGTGGGGTAAGAATGATTCTGAGAAAGGTGAGGTCAGCCCAGAATTACACGGGGGGAGCTTGTCAATGATCTCAAGGGAGCTTTGAGCACAGTTTCCAAGAAAACCATTAGTAACACACTTCACCGTAATGGATTGAGATCCTGCAGTGCCCGCAAAGTCCCTTTGCTCAAGAAGGCTCATGTACAGGCCCGTCTGAAGTTTGCCAATGAACACCTGAATGATTCAGAGAAAGCTTGGGAGGATGTGATATGGTCAGATGAGACCAAAATTGAGCATTTTGGCATCAACTCCACTCGCTGTGTTTGGAGGCAAAGAAATGCCCAGTGGGGATGGTGTTCTTGGGGTCATATCCAGCATTTCTCTGCTCCCAGCTCCCTTGAAATCATTGACAAGCTCCTCCCGTGTAATTCTGGGCTGACCTCACCTTTCTCAGAATCATTCTTACCCCACAAGGTGAGATCTTGCATGGAGCTCCAGAGCGAGGGCGATTGACTGTGATCTTGTATTTCTTCCATTTTCGAATTATCGTGCCAACAGTGGTCTCTTTCTCACTAGACTTCTTGCTGATGGTCTTGTAGCCCATTCCAGCCTTGTGCAGGTCTACAATCTTGTCCCTGAAGTCCTTTGATAGCTGTTTCGTCTTGCCCATGGTGGTCGAGAGATTTGAACAGAAGAAACTGATTCTGTGACAGGAGTCTTTTATACAGGGACAGGACTAATTTGTGTGCCTTTTGTGCACATAACCGGTCTGTGGGGGTCAGAATTCTTGCTGGTTGGTAGGGGATCAAATACTTATTTCCCTTAATTAAATACAAATTAATTTATAACTTTTATTTAATGTTTTTTTTTTTTTTTTTTTTTTTGATATTCTGTCTCTCTCTGTTAAAATAAACCTTCCATAAAAATTATAGACTGTTCAAGTCTTTGTAAGGGGGTAAACTTACAAAATCAGCAGGTGATCAAATACTTATTTTTCCCACTGTACAAAGGAGGCATGCAATGGACAACACTGCAGGTTCTGTGGATCAAAAGAACACAGCGCGGCAAACTGCGAAGCACCCAAAGAATGCAGCCTGTGTGAAAGTCAGGAACACCTTTTTAGAGCCTGCCCTTCCCGACAAATGACATTTGCCAGCCTGTTCCAGGAAGAGTTTGAGCATGTAGATGGAGAGGCCCAAGCATCAACAGCGTGGGCAACTACAGCTGGGACGACAGGCCCTGGGCCTGGGCGGAGTGCTCCTGGGGAGAACACTGCTGAGGCCAGGGTGAAGGCCCAGGGGCAGGGCACTGCTTCCCTCGGACTGGTGACTACTGCTGGAACTGAGGCTCCACCTAGACTGGCTGCTTTTCCAGGACCTGCTATTCTACCTGGCCAAACGGATAGAAAAAAACAGAGGCTCTACCTAAGCATGTGGCATTGACGATGCCTACGCTGCGGGAAAAAGAGGCTTCTAAGGTAAACAAATCGGTTTGACTGGAGAGGCTGGAGGCTACACCGTCAACAGCTCGGGAAAAGCCCCCTGCGAGGATTACTTCAGTAGAGAGTGAGGCAGCATCGGCGACGCAGATGGCCGCCTCTCCTCAAGGGCCGGACGCCTTGACCCTGACATCCACTTGGGCGTCGATGGACTGGGCGGAGGTGTTGGAGGAACTGGACCCTGACCCGGCGGGTGAAAATTCAAATTGGCCCAACGTAGGTATCCCAGACAGCATAGAAATCATGGACAACCTGCCCAGTCAGGCGGAGGAACACACAAAGAACAGGCTAACCAGACCAGCAGAAGAACTAGAGGAGGAGCAGGGAACCAAACGTACGCGGGTCGGTAAGGTAAACGAATTTGACTTCATGACACCGGAAGGGGCGCAGGTTTTTGCGAGTCAAAAGGAGGAGACATCCCAATGCCTGAAGAAGGAGGCATCCCAACGCCTGAACGTGGACTGGACTCCTTTCTTGGGTGAAGAGGGAAGTGTAGAGGACAGTGGACAGGAGGGATGGTCTAAGGTGGTTGGCAGGCGGGCAAAAGTGGGGGTGGGAAGAAGAAAACCAAGTGAAAATGAAGGGATTTGAGGGGCGAGAAGGCGGGAGGCAGCCAAGCAGAGAGGGGGTAGGAATTTTTGTTAATAAGATAAAATGGGGCAATTTACAGTGGCTTCACCAAATGTCAGAGGAATTAGACAGAAAGCAAAGAGGATGGCAGTGTTTTTGAATTTGCAGCAGGTCAATATTGATGTTCTGATAGTACAGGAATGCAACATAGCATCACAGCAAGAAACAGTTGGGTATACTAAAGAGTGGAGGCAGGGACCATCCGCTTGGGGGGTGGGAGACGGAAGGGGGGATGGAATAGGTATTTTGTTTGGATCTTTTGAGTTTGAAATTATGTCTGTTCAGTCCCTGGTGCCAGGCAGGGTACTTTGTGTTGACGGGGAATGGAGGGGGGTACAGTTTAGAATCATTGGGGTGTATGCCCCGGCAGTGGTAAGGGAGAGAAAAGGTTTTTTTCCAGGTGTTGGAACCATGGCTCTGTACAAATAAAGAAATAATAGTGGGGGGAGATTTTAATGTAGACCTGGATGGCGGAAGAGGGGAAGAGTTGGCAAGGGTAATGGATGCCTTTAGAGCAATGGAACCAGAAGCTGAAGGCTATACCTGGAGGAACTCAAGAGGGCACACATCGCAACTAGACCTTCTCTTTAGGGCCGAGGGGGCACAGATTGGACGTTTCTGCCGAAGACCTTTCTGGGCATCAGATCATTGTATGATTAGCTGTGACCTGATAGTGGAGAACGTGCAGAGAGGGAGGGGTACCTGGAGGCTAAATAGAGCTTGCCTCCAAGACAGCTCATACCATGAGGTCTTTGGCCTACTGTTCGCCAGCTGGAGGAAGTTAAAGACACTATACACCACCCAGGCCGAGTGGTGGGAAGACCTCAAGGTGAGGGTTGCCATCTTGAGCTGCTGATGGGGACAGGAGCAAGCAAAAAAGCAGAAAGAAGAGGTTAGGTGGTTGACACAGGGCCTACACGCGGCCTGGCGCCAGCTTGACCAGGAACAGATAGGAATAGCCAGTGAGGCCTTGAGGAGGCACTATGAAGCTAAAGCTCGCAGTTTCTGCATACAGGAACATAGACAGAGGCTCCAACTGGACGAGCGCCCCACGTGCTTCTTTTACAGAAGCATAAAGCAAAGGCAAAAGAGAGACCATATTAGGGGCCTGAAGCGTGGACAGCAGGTCCAGATAACAACAAGGGGCATGCTGGACGTGGCTGCTCTTTACTATAGATAACTTTTCCAGGCAGGGGAAACGGTGGGGCAGGAAGCTCTTTACTTCCTAGAGGGAGTGGGAGGACGGCTAAAGGAGAGTGAGAGGGCAATGCTGGAGAGTGACATAACCCTGGAAGAGGTGGAGAGTGCAATGCTGTCACTCAAGCGTGGTGTGGCCCCTGGGGGAGATGGCCTCCCAGTAGAGTTTTATGGAGCTTTCTGGCCTCTGTTAGGTCCAGAACTTTTGAGAGTATACCTGGAGGCTAGAGAGATAGGTTTGTTGCCACCCTCTGCAAGGATGGAGAAGATTGCATTGTTGTATAAGAAGGGGGACAGGACAGACTTGGCAAATTGGAGGCCAATCACGCTGTTGACTGCAGACTATAAGATTTAAGCAAAAGTCATGGTCCAGCGACTGAAAGGGGTGATGGCATCCCTAATTCACCCAGACCAGACCTGTGGAGTGATAGGATGCACAGCCAGCATGAATCTGGCTCTCGATAGGGATGCCATAGCCTGGGCAGAGCAGCGGAGGGTACCCCTGGCGGTGCTGAGCCTGGATCAAGAGAAAGCTTTTGATCGGGTTAACCAGGCTTTCCTGTTTGCAGTGTTGTGGAGAATGGGACTGGGCCCAGCCTTCTTGGTCTCAGTGAAGTTGATGTATACAGGGGCAGTGAGTAGAGTAAAGGTCAACTGGTACTGTTAGGATTTTTGGAACATAACATCATCATTAAACATCATTATTAAACATAAATTCTTATGGGAAGTTTTACAGCATTTTCCAAGTTTTACGACATTCATGCCGCATGGTCTTTTGTTCAAAATGGCGGCTGCCATGATCTCTTGGCAGAGGTCCTCTAGACCCCCACCTAGGAGGTGGGCGGAGCCTGGGCCTTTTTAGCACATTTCATTTGCTCCAACAGCAGCGGCGGAGGAGGAGCCTAGACTAGTTTAAAAGGACGGCGCGCTCAGAGGCCGGCTCTCTTTCTTTGGTGGTTGTGTTTCTATACTGCAGGAGAAAGGAGCGTCGATCGGCTTAGCTCTGACATATATTCACAGATCATTTTTACACTTAATAAAGTGTTTTGAAGAGTACTTTCTGGATTTACTGACTGCTTTCTTCAGGACCTCGCGACAAAAGATTCGTCCTAACAGATGGTAGCAGAGGATGGTTCGTAGAAACCTGAAGTAGCAGCAAAATTGATTCAGCTGTTTGAGCTGAGACCGGAGATTCTGAGGATCTTTTGTACTCAATACAAGACGCGTCTACACAAGGTAAACAGATGTTCTCTGTATATATATTAGCTGCATTTACTATTTAGCGTATTGAGTGTGAAAGTGAATCTCGGAATCCGTAAGTGTCTGATTAAATTACTAAAGTATCATTAGATAGTTTAAAACTGTGAATATATGCCGAAGCTAAAAATGTGTGTTTCCTGATTGCTGATTTCGAACCAGACCGGTTAAAATAAATGGTAAAGGGTGCCATTTGTGTTCGGCAGGGCTCCACCCGGAACACCATTGGAGCGAAACGTGTCTGTCTGTTTCAAAAGCAGGGGCGCGTGATTCGAATGATCTAAGTTTTAACGAGTCTGGGACTGGGTTAATTCTATAGATCCAAAAATTTCGAGCGTTGGAGATCTAAGGGTCTGGCAGTTCAAAGAACGGGATTCTATGATTCGAGCGTTGGAAATATTAGAATCTGGCAGTTCAAAGAACGGGATTCTATGATTCGAGCGTTGTAAAACTTAGAATCTGGCAGCTCCAAGAGCGGGATTCTATGAATGAGCGAGCGTTGGAGATCTAGGAGTCTGGCAGTTCAAAGAACGGGATTCTATGATTCGAGCGTTGGAAATCTTAAGAGTCTGGCAGTTCAAAGAACGGGGTTCTATGAATAAGATTGTCCTAAAATTCGGACTTGACTGTTATGGGAGCGGAGTTCGGTTAATTAGACTACTTTAAATTCTAAATTCGGTTCGAAAATAGTACATCAAGAGTTTTGTTTGTCAGTAAGTCTCTGTGTATGTTTGTCTGTGAACCACGGGTGAAACCGTGGGTGTGCTTTGTGTTATTTCGTGTGTGTGTGTGCGTGTATTCTTTTGTTCGGCGGCCATATTGGCTCTGAGAGGGCAGCGTGGTTATCTTTTGTCCGCCGGCGCCATTTTTGTCTTTGGAACGCAGCGTGGTTTCCCGTCTATCCGCCATTTTTGTCTTGGGAACGCAGCGTGGTTTCCCGTCTATCCGCCATTTTGGTCTTGGGAACGCAGCGTGGTTTTATCTGTCTATCCGCCATTTTGGCTCTGAATGGGCAGCGTGTTATGTTTGTCCAACGGCCGTTTTGTCTTTGTATGCCTGGATTGGGTAAGTGCTGCAGTTAATTTTATAATTTAATTTAATTTTATAATCTTAAGATAACTGAGTTAAGATGAAGTATTTGTTATGGTACCTTATTAAGTGTGTTTTAATGTGGGTGGCATCTGAAAGAATCCAGTGAGTTTTGCGACGGGTAGTCGAGTCTCTTGTCTCGGTTCCTTTTGAAGAGCCGCGTATTTACATGGCGACTCCCGGAAGAGTCGGTTCCTTTGTTTCGGTTAGAAGAGCCGGTTCATAGATTCGAATCATTTTACGACACATCGCTAGTGGTTATACAGTTTGAAAAAGTTTTATGTCATTTGAAATGACACATTACACATCCCTAACTGTTTTAATTGTTGCATCAACATGTTTCTTCTATTGCATTTGAGTTAAAGACTACTGTTGTGAGGTTTGTATCCACTCCTGTTTGCATTACACAGAGGAGACCCCCTGCTGTTTACTCGGTGAGTACATTTTAAATGAGTTACTTTCTACTTTTTGCATGAGTGGATTTTCAGAGTAGTAACTTTACTCGTAATTAGGTGGAGATTCATTAAGGTAATAGTACTTTTGCTTGAATACACTTTTTGGTACTCTTTCCACCTCTGATTAAGACATGTGTTGATATATTGGATTATATACTGTCAAAGCTTGTGTTTATTTGAGAGTGATGTCGTGTTTTTCTCTGTGTACAAATGCTGAATACAAGTAAAAGGTAAAAGCTAATATGTTACTGTTTCTAAAATATTGTGTAGTTGTAAAGAGTGAGATTTCATAGCCCTATAAATCTTATGAGGTGTGATCATTTGTTTGCCTCTTGAATTAAATTGGAAATAATGCCTGAAGGTACCACTATTTCTGTAAAAGACAGGGACTCTGATCCCTTCTGGATTTGTGCAGAATTTTCTTTCTGTCTTTGTCTGCTACAGAAATATCCGTAGTTATACTAAGTGATCTTGAGGGTTATACTTATCTAACTCGGTTAGTGCCAAATTATGTTCTATAACTGAAAGGAAAACATCTCACGAATCAAGTTAATGATTGTATAAATACTACAGTGTACTTCTAAAATTGAACATTATTATCAAATGCTGTAATGTACTTAATCCTACCACTTTTTACTAATTGCAGGAGATGGTGAACATCATGACTGTATTACTCTATTTTTTTCTGGGCCTGATAGGAATCCTGAATTGGAAATGTTTGTGAAAGGATTTGCATCCAGAGATGCTGCAACAGACAGGAAACAAGTGGGCTTAGTTAAAATTTTAGCAAATGATACTTGGTGTCATTGTCCCTCCTATTCAATTTATTGGCTTAAACTGTTGAACTACATGCTTTAATAACAGCCTCTAGACTGGCTGAAAGCAAAACTGCTTACATGTTTATGAACTAAACTTTCACTTATGGAATCGAACAATTGGTTGTATTTGGTGGGAGAGTGTCTTGTTTTGACTAATTTAAATTTGGAAATCGCCCACCATACCTTGTTGCACAACTTGTGGGTGCAATTCTGCTGCCCAAACAGAGAGCCATTTTGTAAATTGTGCATATTCTAAAGTTTTGTTCCAATTTTACAGGACAAGGCCAGAGGTGACACTGCCGACAAAGCTGTTGCACACCTTCCACTGCTCACTAACGACATTATTTGTTTACAGGTCCAGCTAACACCAGACTTGATTGAACTAACTTTAAAATTCTGTGCTTTCCAACAGGATAAACACATTTAGAAGGTTCGGATTGTGTGTCTCCTGATGTTTGGAGATGTCCAGTGGGCAAACCATGTCTTACTAAGATACTATACCATACCAAATTGACCCATGAGTAGAACCATGTGTCAAACAGGGGGGACACAATAAAACAATCTATGCAAATCTAGATAATAAAAACCTGCCAAATGTAACAAGGGCTCCTAGTGAAGGACATCCTGTCTCTAATAATCTTTTGAACTGGGACAACATTGTGTCTATTACCCAGCTACTGGAGGAGCTGTGAAGAGGGAAATCGGCACCAAACACTAAAAATAATAATTCTCATACAGATGAGCATGAGATAAACAATAAAAATTGCCTTTAGGCCGTTTGAAATTCTGTTTGGACAACTCTACAAAGACATGGATTGAAAATATTTAATGGACAAAATTCTAATCGGACACAATTTTTTAATTATTTTTGTTTCAGTTGCCCACATCTGGTGGAAAGAGGTTAAGAGGGGTCGGTTTCTGCATATGCGGAGTCTCCACACTGATCTCGTTTAGGTTTATTTAATGTTTTATTTTCAAGATTTGATTGTAAAATTTGAAAAAAGGGGGGAGTATAATGGCAGGAATGAGAGTTTATGTTTAAATATGGCAGGAGTACTATGGCAGGAATAAGAATTTATGTTTAATATGCTGCTTTGTGTATTAAATCCTGTGATACATTGTGCTGGGGCAGCTGGACTGGCAGACCTACGGATATGCTTGCAGATTCAGGGACGCCTGGTGAAGGTAATCTTCAGCCTTACCTCCTGTTTAGAGAAAAGGGAGTTGTAGCAATCTGTAGTATCTCTCAGCGCTGCTGCTTGCTTGGACTCAGGTGAGATTAACCTTTTGCGACCCTGCGGTCACATATGAGGACATTACATTTTGACTTTGTTATGCCTTATTCCTTGACCTGCTAAACCTAGACCGATTGTTCCCATTAGTGGACATTTTTTGTCTGCCATCTAGTGGTAGCAAAAGTACTAGAACACTAATAAAGTTTGTTTGTTTCTTTATTAAGATTTTGACATTATGTTTTGCACTTTGGTTACATTTATGACAGAAGCGGTGGTTGCTCATTGCACAAGATTCAGGTTATATCAGGCACAGTCGTGGACGGTTCAGTGTCTCTGGTTCGCCTCACTTGCAGGTCTTTGGACTGTGGGAGGAAACCGGAGCACCCGGGGGAAACCCACACGACAACATGCGGGCTCCGCGGAGGGGGAACCTTCTTGCTGTGACAGTGTGCGACAGTGCTGCCCACTGAGCCAGCCCAACTAATAAGGTTAAAAACATAAGGAATAGGAAAAATACATTGAAAAAATCAAAACTCGGGTCTCAGGAGATTAAATATAATTGCTTACACGGACTCCGGTAAGATTAAATTTAATTGGTAATATTTTTTGGAAATTGTTAATTGGCAATTGTTAATATTTGATGCTTGTGTTGTATCCGATTAATCTTTTCTAGCTAATTAATCAGGTCAACTGACTCATTTTATATTATATAGTTTATTGAAGAAGTTAGATTGGTTCAATGTGGTGCAGTAAACCTTGTGGCAATACTATGCATGATCATAGATGAGTGCAGTTTAAAGATTGAGGGAACAGTGAAGAAAATAACTTGGTAGATGAGAAGTATCGAATAGTCTAGTAGACAGTTAACTAAGTGGAACTATTTAAGTAGAGTTTAATGTGATTCAAGAAAGCCAAAGTGGATCAAAGCGCTGGTGATGATGAGCATGAGGGATTGGCTGACTAGGAGCAGGAGATGGTCATGTGAGAGTCTGTTGGATTGTGGGAAATGGAGTCTGTATTGTTAGAAGCAGGATGTGTGTTAGTATGAGTGACCAAAAGTTGGGGTAAAAATCTGAATGAATAAATAATATAAGTCAGGGGTTTGTAGGACTGATGGAAGTTGATATAGCAGAGCTGTTGTTATTTTAAGTATGGCAGAGTAAATAATAGGTGATTTTGTATTGGGAAAAATGTGATTTAGAAAATTTGAAGGCTCTCTAGCATGTGGCTATGTTGAAGTAGAATATGCTAGAAGTATTGAAAATATTAGATGTAATGTGTATGCAACTTCTGCTCTGATCAGTCTGAACTGTTTGAGGTAGAATCGTATGTAGCAGGAAGGGTTAATGCAGTATGAGAGATAACTAATGAATTGCATATGTTGTTGACTGGATTGTCTTTAGTGTTGACAGGTGATAGAAGAACCGAGTATGACTTATAGTGGATACATCTGAGTTTACAATACAGTGTTGATAATTAATTTAGCAGAATGGATGGGTACACCTGATAATATTGAGATAATATTGTTTTTGGTTGGTGGTTGTTGTAAAATATATCCAAGTAACTGATATAGCAGTGGAGCTGCTGTTAGGCAAGGTCTGATAATGGATAATAAATAATTTGACACAACCTAATGTAGAAGGACAAATCTGAAGCAAGCAGTGCTTTATGAAATTAAGGTGTGGACCCGAGAAGGGGAGTTGTTTAAAGACATAGAGTTGAGTAGTCCTGCCTGATTACTATTTTAATTTAGGATGCTCATGGCTACAGTTAGTGAGCAAGGGGGGTAGTCATAAGGAGGTCAGTCAGTGTATTCAGCAAGTATGGTGATTATCATCCGGGGTCTATGAGAAGTGAAATGTGACTTCTTTTAAGTGAGGGACTGACCTGGACGATGACGAAGAAGTGGTGATAGAAGGTGAACTGATCGAGACACATCCATTTTGAATATGTAATCTTATTGTAATCTCATTTCATGCATATAATCTCTTCGTTTATTTTACTTTGGTTATTTTATTTAGTATGGTTGTGTGGAGATATGAGAATCCGGCGAAGGTTGCATGGGAATTGGTCTGGGAAGTGTGCGTTGGTCTTTCTGATTATGCCTTTCAGAATTTACAAGCAGCACAGAGTGGAGGATGCCGCGGACGTCCTGACCAATCACCACAACCATCGAAGAGACACCCGAGAGGTCAAACCTGGCGGATCCTTCGACAAGACCGTGTGGATTGATGGTATAGGGGTCCCAAGGGGGGTCCCAGATGAATTTAAGGCTAGGAACCAGATTGCTGCAGGGTTTGAAAGTGCACTCTTTTGGTGGGTAACTATCAATAAGAATGTAGACTGGATAAACTATCTCTATTACAATCAGCAGAGATTTGTTAATTTCAGTGTTCAGGCCATTGAGGGACTGAGAGACCAGCTAGACCAGACTTCTCTTATGACCATACAGAATAGAATGGCATTAGACATGTTGTTAGCAGAGAAAGGTGGAGTTTGCCAGATTGTGGGTTCATCGTGTTGCACCTTCATCCCCAATAATACTGCACCCGATGGTAGTGTGACACGAGCTTTGGAAGGATTGAGGGCTTTGTCACGAGAATGGAAGGAAAATTCAGGGATAAACAATGAATGGGTTAAGTGGCTAGAAGGGATATTTGGACCATGGGAGGGAGTTATTGCGAGTTTGGTGATGTCAGCATGCGTGGGAACGGCAATTTTAGTGGTATGTGGTTGTTGCGTCCCGTGTATCAGGGTGTTAATGGGAAGATTTGTAATAGATATAGTGAGTAGAGGAAGCAGAGGGGGGCAGGATCCACCAGTTATCCAGATGGTGTTGGCTGATTTGTCGAGATATCATGTAGATGATGATGAGGAGGATACCCTTGAAGGTGGGCCGGAAGACCCACTTCGAGTAGTATAAGTGCTACTAACTCTGCTTAATTAAAGGTAAAACCGACCAGACAAGACGAGGAGAGAGGACCAGCACTACTGATCACACACCGTGATGAAGGAAGGAGACTTGGAAGAACTGGCAGAGGCAGACACTGAGGGGACTGGAAGACCCACTCCAAGAGACAGAAGTGCCACTAACTGGACCTGCCTACAGGGAACTAAACACAGCAGAAAGCCCGACAAAACCGACCATGTGGAAGAAGATTCCAGTGGAATCAACGGAACGGAACAAGAAGATGGGGGAGAATTTAGTTAGACTAGGAGAGAAAAACATAAACATATAGTTCACAGACACATAGACCATCTTTGAAAACACTAGTTAAGTGCAACACACATAGTTTAGCTACAACACGCAAGGGGTTAGTTCAGGATTGTTTACAATGTATATATGTTTGGTACTCTGCTATTTTTAGGAAGGATATTCTCTGTGTTTCATTGGTTAAATGTTTGTGCTGCTGCGGAAACAGGCAAGACCGACAGGGGAGAATCCATGAGACAGTAGAAGCTATGCAGAGAAACAGGAGCTATGGGCCCCTTCTGAATATCTGCAGCTCCGTCTGGTGGAGGACAACCTGAACGGACTTCCTGTAGAAGCCACGCACCCATTGTTTTTATTTTATTTTTCTCGTTTTTGATCTCCATTTTTTGTTTGTTTGTTTGGTTTAAGGGTAGGAGCTGTTGCGATAGGTACGGTTCCTTTAGTTTAACTGGTAGCCTTTTATTTTTTAGATACCTTTTATTGTAAAAATTCAGCCCAGTGGCCATGTACAGTGTATCACAAAAGTGAGTACACCCCTCACATTTCTGCAGATATTTAAGTATATCTTTTCATGGGACAACACTGACAAAATGACACTTTGACACAATGAAAAGTAGTCTGTGTGCAGCTTATATAACAGTGTAAATTTATTCTTCCCTCAAAATAACTCAATATACAGCCATTAATGTCTAAACCACCGGCAACAAAAGTGAGTACACCCCTAAGAGACTACACCCCTAAATGTCCAAATTGAGCACTGCTTGTCATTTTCCCTCCAAAATGTCATGTGACTCATTAGTGTTACTAGGTCTCAGGTGTGCATAGGGAGCAGGTGTGTTCAATTTAGTAGTACAGCTCTCACACTCTCTCATACTGGTCACTGAAAGTTCCAACATGGCACCTCATGGCAAATAACTCTCTGAGGATCTTAAAAGACGAATTGTTGTGCTACAAGAAGATTGCCAACACCCTGAAACTGAGCTGCAGCACAGTGGCCAAGATCATCCAGCATTTTAAAAGAGCAGGGTCCACTCAGAACAGACCTCGCGTTGGTCGTCCAAAGAAGCTGAGTGCACGTGCTCAGCGTCACATCCAACTGCTGTCTTTGAAAGATAGGCGCAGGAGTGCTGTCAGCATTGCTGCAGAGATCGAAAAGGTGGGGGGTCAGCCTGTCAGTGCTCAGACCATACGCCGCACACTACATCAAATTGGTCTGCATGGCTGTCACCCCAGAAGGAAGCCTCTTCTGAAGTCTCTACACAAGAAAGCCCGCAAACAGTTTGCTGAAGACATGTCAACAAAGGACATGGATTACTGGAACCATGTCCTATGGTCTGATGAGACCAAGATTAATTTGTTTGGTTCAGATGGTCTCAAGCATGTGTGGCGGCAATCAGGTGAGGAGTACAAAGATAAGTGTGTCATGCCTACAGTCAAGCATGGTGGTGGGAATGCCATGGTCTGGGGCTGCATGAGTGCAGCAGGTGTTGGGGAGTTACATTTCATTGAGGGACACATGAACTCCAATATGTACTGTGAAATACTGAAGCAGAGCATGATCCCCTCCCTCCGGAAACTGGGTCGCAGGGCAGTGTTCCAGCATGATAATGACCCCAAACACACCTCTAAGACGACCACTGCTTTATTGAAGAGGCTGAGGGTAAAGGTGATGGACTGGCCAAGCATGTCTCCAGACCTAAACCCAATAGAACATCTTTGGGGCATCCTCAAGCGGAAGGTGGAGGAGTGCAAAGTCTCGAATATCCGCCAGCTCCGTGATGTCGTCATGGAGGAGTGGAAAAGCATTCCAGTGGCAACCTGTGAAGCTCTGGTAAACTCCATGCCCAGGAGAGTTAAGGCAGTTCTGGGAAATAATGGTGGCCATACAAAATATTGACACTTCAGGAACTTTCACTAAGGGGTGTACTCACTTTTGTTGCCGGTGGTTTAGACATTAATGGCTGTATATTGAGTTATTTTGAGGGAAGAATAAATTTACACTGTTATATAAGCTGCACACAGACTACTTTTCATTGTGTCAAAGTGTAATTTTGTCAGTGTTGTCCCATGAAAAGATATACTTAAATATCTGCAGAAATGTGAGGGGTGTACTCACTTTTGTGATACACTGTAAGTCAGAAGGGGTTAAATTGGGGGGTTGCTGACAGCTATCCTTATCTCCTGGAATCTAGAAACACCTAACCTATAGTTAAAAGTTAATGTGAAAGCATTAAGATGCTTTCAAGGGGGGGATTGTTAGGATTTTTGGAACATAACATCATCATTAAACATCATTATTAAACATAAATTCTTATGGGAAGTTTTACAGCATTTTCCAAGTTTTACGACATTCATGCCGCATGGTCTTTTGTTCAAAATGGCGGCTGCCATGATCTCTTGGCAGAGGTCCTCTAGACCCCCACCTAGGAGGTGGGCGGAGCCTGGGCCTTTTTAGCACATTTCATTGGCTCCAACAACAGCGGCGGAGGAGGAGCCTAGACTAGTTTAAAAGGACGGCGCGCTCAGAGGCCGGCTCTCTTTCTTTGGTGGTTGTGTTTCTATACCGCAGGAGAAAGGAGCGTCGATCGGCTTAGCTCTGATATATATTCACAGATCATTTTTACACTTAATAAAGTGTTTTGAAGAGTACTTTCTGGATTTACTGACTGCTTTCTTCAGGACCTCGCGACAAAAGATTCGTCCTAACAGTACCTAACAACCCGGTCGTGCAGAGAGAAGGGGTAAGGCAAGGTTGTCCCCTGTCTCCCCTCTTATATGTGATATATCTGGAACCGTTGATGGAACAACTGAGAAGGGAGTCGGCATTTAGGGGGATGCACATCCCGGGAGGAGGGGGGATGAGCGCCAAAGTGGCAGCATACGCAGATGATGCGACTCTATTCCTCGGCTCTGAGGGGGACTTCAGCCCCCCCCAAGGGGTCCCCGAGAACATTCGGCGATATTTTCTGTAAAACATGCCCAATCCCTCCCAAAGTCAGCGGGCGGGTCGGGGGCGGGCGGAAGAGATCGAACGCAAAGGTCCCATGTCTCTAGGACCTCCCTGAGGCTACTTCCGGTTCCTGCCCACTTATGGGGCGGGGCTTCAGATATGCGGTGCTGCCAGCCTAGGGGGTTACCCACGTGAAGTCTGGGTTCGATACGAGCACTCCAAGTACCGGGTGTGCTCGTAGGCCTCGTGGAGGCCAGAAGGCCTTAGCCTTATACCTTGAAAGAGGATCTGCTGTGTTTCAAAGTTGAAAAATAGGAAATTTTCGAAAGAAGCTCGTAGGCCCACCAAAATCACATAGGGTGGGCAGGGCCTGGGTATGAGCGACATATCGGAGTCTGGTGGTCGGGGGTCGAGAGGTCACTGAGATACGGCCCCCGATGTGGCCGTCCGTAGGACTTTCCATAGTAAAGCGACGTTTCGAGGTCCCGCGAGGCAAGCAAAGGTCGTAGGCCCACCGAATCGATATATGAAGGACAAGGCCTAGGCACGAGCGACATATCGGAGTCTGGCGGTCGGGGGTCGAGAGGTCGCCGAGTTACGGCCCCCGACGTGGACGTCTGTAGGCCTCTGCCGGAAAGCGTCGTTTCGAGGTCACGCGAGGAAAGCGAAGGTCGTAGGCCCACCGAATCGTCATATGACGGTCAGGGCCTAGGCACGAGCGACATATCGGAGTCTGGCGGTTGGAGGTTGAGAGGTCGCCGAGTTACAGCCACCGAAGAGGACGTCTGTAGGCCTCTGCCGGAAAGCGTTATTTCGAGGTCACGCGAGGGAAGCGAAGGTCATAGGCCCACCGAATCGACATATGATGGACAGGGCCTAGGCACAAGCGACATATCTGAGTCTGGCGATCGGGGGTCGAGAGGTCTCCGAGATACGGCCCCCGACGTGGACGTCTGTAGGCCTCTGCCGGAAAACGTCGTTTCGAGGTCACGCGAGGGAAGTGAAGGTCGTAGGCCCACCGAATCGATATATGACGGACAGGGCCTAGGCACAAGCGACATATCGGAGTCTGGCGGTCGGGGGTCGAGAGGTCGCCGAGTTACAGCCCCTGACGTGGACGTCTGTAGGCCTCTGCCGGAAAGCATCGTTTCGAGGTCACGCGAGGGAAGCGAAGGTCGTAGGCCCACCGAATCGTCATATGACGGTCAGGGCCTAGGCACAAGCGACATATCGGAGTCTGCCGGTCGGGGGTCGAGAGGTCACCGAGTTACAGCCCCCGACGTGGACGTCTGTAGGCCTTTCCATAACAAAGTAACATTTTAGGGTCCCGCTAGGGAAGCGAAGGTCGTAGGCCCACCGAATCGATATATGATGGACAGGGCCTAGGCACGAGCGACTTTTCGGAGTCTGGAGGTCGGGGGTCGAAAGGTCGCCGAGATACGGCCCCCGACGTGGCCGTCTGTAGGCCCTTTCGATGGGAAAGCGACATTGCGAGGTCCCGCAAGGGAAGTGAAGGTCGTAGGCCCACCGAATCGATATATGACGGACAGGGCCTAGGCACGAGCGACATATCGGAGCCCCGTGACCATGGGCCCAAGGGGTCAGAAGTTAGGGCCCGAAATAGAAGTTGTCATAGGTGAAACTTTGGTAATATTAGTCACTAAACACGCATTTATGTCCAGGATAAAAAGTGGTCAGCGCGACTCAGGACACCGAGACGACTCCGCCCAGGTCCCGTGTCTCTAGGACCTCCCCGAGGCTACTTCCTGTTTCCACCCACCGGGGGGGGGGTTCGGATATGCGGTGCCGCCGGCCCAGGCGGTGACCCACGTGAAGTCTGGGTCCGATACGAGCGCCCTGAGTACCGGGTGTGCTCACGAGCCTCTCGGAGGCACGAAGGTCTAACACTTATACTCTGGAAGAGGATCTGCTGTGTTTTTTAAGTCGAAAAATAGGAAATTTCAGAAAGCGAGGTCGTAGGCCCACCAAATTCATTTATGACGGACAGGGCCACCGTAAGAGCGACATATCCGAGTCTGGAGGTCGGGGGTCGAAAGGTCGCCGAGATACGGCCCCCGACGTGTCCGTATATGGGCCTTTCCATGGGAAGGAGGACATTTCAAGGCCCCGCGAGGGAACCGAAGGTCACGGGGTCACCAGACTCGGTCCACGTGTCGGGGGCGACAGGCCGCCACTCATATCGGAGCCCTGTGACCATGGGCCCGTATAAATGTCGTCATATGTGACATATCGGTGATACTAGTCACTAACCAGCCCATTTTGGTCCAGGATAAAAAGTGGTCAGCGCGACTCAGGACACCGAGTCGAGCGCCTCCGCCCAGGTCCCATGTCCATAGGACCTCCCCGAGGCTACTTCCTGTTCCTGCCCACTAGGGGGGCGGGGCTTCAGATATGTGGTACCGCCAGCCTAGGGGGGGACCCACGTGAAGTCTGGGTCCGATACGAGCGCCCCGAGTACCGGGTGTGCTCGCGAGCCTCGTGGAGGCCCGAAGGTCTAACACTTATACTCTGGAAGAGGATCTGCTGTGTTTTTAAGTCGAAAAATAGGAAATTTTCGAAAGAAGCTCGTAGGCCCACCAAAATCACATAGGGTGAGCAGGGCCACCGTACAAGCGACATATCAGAGTCTGGCGGTCAGGGGTCGAGAGGTCACCGAGATACGGCCTCTCTATTGGATTTTAAGCATGTTTAACCATTTTCTCTCTTCAGCTTCCCTTTCCAACAGTACAGCTGTTACAGTGTCTAGAATGATGTAGATAAATTCTGCCATCATGTGTATACTTCTCCACACTACATCTATGAGTGCAAAACAAATAAAGCCACCCTTAAGTCATTTAGATCACTTTTATGTTTTTTTTTAAGTTTGTTGTGTAGCTAATGAATCATGTCTGTATGATTTCAAGCATTGCTTTGTTGAAATGTTGATTGGCTAACTGGATAATCCTAATATAAAATATCTAATAATACTGTATAGTACAAGAGTTTCTAATAAAGTGACTAGTGCATATCTACAAAAAAATTAACTTCCACGACAACAATTATGTTTGACAGCTACGTGCTTACAGTCAATAATGTAACCATAACCAGTTTGTTTATATCATGGTTCCTGAGGTAACGTTTAGTCGTTTTAAACTTCATCTTTGCACTACTGATTTGTAATATCTTTCTTATTGTGTTCTGTGTTGTGTTTGTAATGACAGTCAGCCAGGCATTTATTGTCCTGGCATTACTATTGCCTGAAAGACAGAGAGACACAGCCCTTGATGTCACAAATCAAGACATGAGGTTTAGTGTTAAACTTCAATTCATGTACATATAGCTTGTTTTTACTTATCAGTTCTAGACTTATTGATAGTTCAAAATATTATTGGATACAATTCTGCAGAGATCAGAGGCAGGGAGGTCACAGTTTAGCCCTTCAGGTCAGTTCAGCCCTTCAACCAGAAAGACCATCACTTAAAATGGAAATGATCAGATAAAGGCCTAAAGAACAAGTTCGCTAGTTCAAATGCAAGCCCTATGTACACATATTTTGGCATGCTATTAATTTGTACAGGCAAAATGTCAACTCTTACTTACAGTAAGTGATGATAGCCATAGTATGGTGTTGCATGTTCTACATCTTACTGGTATTGCAGATAATAAACTGTAGTTCAGTAAACCCTGGAAAAAAAAGTACTTGATGTTTTGTGACCATTAAGTAAAACATACAAAGATATCATAATAATATTATTAAAATTGGATTTTAATGGAACCTGGTGGGGGTGCCTGGTACAGTGCCAATATGTTCATCTATATCATGCAAGACAAAGTTTGAATACACCTGTCATAACATTCTCATTTTTTTAATCTAACTAAAACAACAACCAGAAAAAGCAGATAATGTTATAGTAGTAATAGTTCATGTTTTAACACTTATTTTTTCCAGGTGTTTTTACCAAAGGCAGAGGAGAGAGGCGCATTCCTGCAGCAAATCTTGTTCCTGCCAAGAAACTTAAACCACTTGAATTGGCTTTCTATTTGCTGCCAAAACAGTGTGAAAAAACTCCAAATGAGCAGAAGCAAATAGTCCACATGCAGTCAGGGTTGGATGAGATGAGAGCACAACACATGAAGAGGTAATAACATGCAAATAGTTAATTAAGATAACTCTTCATGATCGTAAAAGTTCATGAAAATCAATGAAATACATTAATAATGGGTACACGTACAGTACATATCTCATATAGGTTTTGTGTAGTACCTCACAATTATTTCTATAGTTTGTCAAGTTTGTTATTATTTCTATTTCTGATTTAAATGATGAGTATGGGCTTACATGTCCATTTCATTTTTTTCATACAGTTATGTGATGGCCTAAACGTTTTGTTTCCAAAACTGAGAACAGTTACTGGTGGGTGGCTTCTTTACAAATCTTCAGGTAGGCCAACACAAGTTTGCATGTTAGTGTAGCTCCTTATTATTAAAGTACTTATGCAGCCGATAATTGCACACTGTGCAATGCACAGTTTCTTTATTGTAACAGAAGGTACCCACATAAAACTTTAAAAGGTTCTCTTAAAAGTCATCTTTGTGTGTTTACTGTTACACTTATCCACAGTGCTCAGCATAAATGAGTACACCCCAACAGATTTCTCAGAAAACCTTTAGTTTCCTTTCAGAATCAACATTTTCTATGAGATACTATACTACAAAATACTCCCAAAATGTGTGTAAATTTCAGGTGTTGGGGAGCTGCATTTCATCAATGGTATTATGAATTCAGAGATGTACTGCTCTATATTGAAAGAGAAGATGCTACCATCACTCCGTGCCCTTGGTTGTCATGCACTTTTCCAACATGACAATGAGCCAAAACACACATCTAAGGCCACTGTTGCATTTCTGAAGAAGAACAGGTTGGAAGTGATTCAGTGGCCAAGTATGTCTCCTGATCTAAACCCAATCGAACACCTATGGGGAATTCTGAAGAGACAAGTTGAGTATCACTCTCCATCCAGCATTCAGGCTCTAAAAGAGGTCGTTCTTGAAGAATGGAAAAAGATAGATGTTGCAATATGTCGCCATGCCTAGAAGACTTAATGCTGTCCTTAAAAATCATGGAGGTCATACAAAATACTAGATGTAGTACTTTTTGATGTGGGGTGTATTCATTGTTTTTGTGTTCAGTGAGATATTTATTAAAATCTTACTTTTCAAAGGGGATGTACTCATTCATGCTCAGCACTGTATGTACAGTATATATATATATATATATATATATATACAAACAGTATCTCACAAAAGTGAGTACACCCCTCACATTTCTGCAAATATTTCATTATATCTTTTCATGGGACGACACTATAGAAATGAAACTTGGATATAACTTAGAGTAGTCAGTGTACAGCTTGTATAGCAGTATAGCTTTACTGTCTTCTGAAAATAACTCAACACACAGCCATTAATGTCTAAATAGCTGCCGACATAAGTGAGTACACCCCACAGTGAACATCAGTCAGAGTCAGAGTCAGAGAGGTTTTATTGTCATTTCAGCTACATACAAGTACATATTGAAACGAAACAGCGTTCCTCTAGGATCACGGTGTAACACGGTACAAAAAGTGCAAGACAATACAAAACAGTGCAAATACAACAATAATACAAAAAATCCTATAATAAATAACTACAAAAGATATTCCTAATTATCCCTAATCTAAACAAGTAATTAGAACACAGGACTAAAGACAAGTGTTAGTACATGATGGTAAATAGATGGTACAATGGTTCATGAGGTAGTGACATGTTGTACATTAGCAGCGTAAAATTGGCAATGCAGATAAGGTGCCTAAAAAGTAGATAAGGTGCAAAATACAAGTAAGGTGCAGAAATTATTGTGCATTTCCAGGAGGTGTGCAAAAATGCAAGTAACAGTCAAAAATGCAAGTAACATAGTCAATACAGATCAGTGTGTGGCAGCAGAAAATTTCCTGAGGAAATTGTTACAGTACTGAGTTTAGGAGTCTGATTGCTTGAGGGATAAAACTGTTACACAGTCTGGTTGTGTTAGTCCGGATGCTGCGGTATCGTCTCCCAGACGGGAGCAGAGTAAAAAGTCCATGTGATGGATGGGTTGGATCGTCCACAATGCTGAGAGCTTTGCGGATGCAGCGGGTGTTAAAAATGTCCGTGAGAGATGGAAGAGCGACCCCGATGATCTTTTCAGCTGTCCTCACTACTCGCTGGAGAGTCTTACGGTCCGACGCAGTACAATTTCCGAACCAGACAGTGATGCAGCCGCTCAGGATGCTCTCGATTGTTCCTCTGTAGAATGTGGTGAGAATGGGGGGTGGCAGATGAGCTTTCCTCAGTCTTCTCAAAAAGTAGAGACGCTGCTGGGCTTTCTTGGTGATGGAACTGGTGTTAAGGGTCCAGGTGAGATTCTCCTCCAGATGAACACCGAGAAATGTGGTGCTCTTGACGATCTCAACAGATGAGCCGTCGATGTGCAGTGGGGAGTGGTTCCTTAGTGTCTTTCTAAAGTCAATGACCATCTCTTTGGTTTTATCCACATTCAGAGACAGGTTGTTGACTTGGCACCAGTCCGTTAGATGTTGTACCTCCTCTCTGTACGCTGACTCATCGTTGTTGCTGATGAGTCCCACCACAGTTGTGTCGTCTGCAAACTTAACGATGGAATTCGAGCTGTGCATTGCTGTACAGTCGTGCGTAAGCAGAGTAAACAGCAGTGGACTGAGCACACAGCCTTGGGGAGCGCCGGTGCTCAGTGTGGTGGTGCTGGAGGTGTTCTTACCGATCCGGACGGACTGAGGTCTCTCAGTCAAGAAGTCCAGGATCCAGTTGCAGAGAGAGGTGTTCAGGCCCAGCGTGCTCAGCTTTCCAATTAGATGCTGAGGAATGATGGTGTTAAATGCTGAGCTAAAGTCTATGAACAGCATCCTGACGTAAGTGTTCTTTCTGTCCACGTGTGTAGAAGCCAGGTGAAGTGTGGTGGATATGGCGTCATCCGTTGAGCGGTTAGGACGGTACGCAAACTGCAGTGGGTCCATGGTGGGAGGCAGTAGGGTCTTAATATGCCTCATGACTAGTTTCTCGAAGCACTTCGTGATGATAGGCGTGAGTGCTACGGGACGATAGTCGTTGAAGCATGACACAGATGACTTCTTTGGCACGGGTACGATGGTGGTCGTCTTGAGGCACGTTGGAACGATGGCGCTGCTCAGGGAGATGTTGAAGATGTCAGTGAATACATCTGCCAGCTGGTCTGCACATCCCTTGAGCACTCGGCCAGGAATGTTGTCTGGTCCAGAAGCCTTCCGTGGGTTGACTCTGTGCAGAGTTCTCCTCACGTCCGCTGTGGTGAGACGAAGCACCTGGTCGTCACAAGGTGGGATCATCTTCCTCGCCAACATGTTGTTCTGCGCCTCGAACCGAGCGTAGAAGTCATTCAGCGCATCTGGAAGGGAGGCATCACTGTCACAGACGGGTGGAGTCGTCCTGTAGTTGGTGATGGCCTGGATGCCCTGCCACAAGCGCCGTGTGTCACCGCTGTTCTGGAAGTGGCTGTGGATGTTCTGGCCGTGTGCGCGCTTTGCTTCTCGAATCGCCCGGGACAGTCTGGCTCTCGCTGTTCTCAGAGCCGGCTGGTCACCTGCTTTAAAAGCGGAGTCTCGGGCCCTCAGCAGTGCACGCACCTCTGGAGTCATCCACGGCTTCTGGTTGGGTCTGGAAGTGATGGTTCTAGTGGTAGTGACGTCCTCAATGCACTTGCTGATGTAGCAGGTCACTGAAGTCGTGTACTCCTCTAGATCAGTGTAATCGCCGTATGTTGCAGCCTCCCTAAACATGTCCCAGTCAGTGCACTCAAAACAGTCCTTAAGAGCAGAGATGGATCCTTCTGGCCAGGTTTTCACCTGTTTCTGTACAGGTCTGGAGCGCCTGACGAGTGCTCTGTATGCTGGAATTAGCATTACAGAGATGTGGTCTGAGTATCCGAGGTGGGGGCAGGGCTCCGCCCGGTACGCACCGGCGATGTTAGTGTAAACATTATCCAGCGTGTTCGCTCCTCTCGTAGCAAAGTCCACATGCCGATGGAATTTAGGGAGAACAGACTTGAGATTTGCATGATTAAAATCCCCAGCGATAATAAACAGTCCGTCTGGATGAATGGTCTGCAGTTCGCTGATGGCTCTGTAGAGTTCGCTTAATGCTAACTTCGCGTTCGCACTGGGCGGAAGATACACCGCGACAATAAGCACGCTGGTGAATTCCCGTGGTAAATAAAAAGGTCTGCATCTAACAATAGCAAATTCCACCATCGGAGAACAGTACGCCACAACAAGCACAGAGTCCTTGCACCATTCGGTGTTAATGTAAACACAAACGCCTCCTCCTCGTGTTTTACCGGACTGAGCTGCATTTCTATCGGCGCGATACGATGCTAGCCCGTCTAGCTGAATGGCACTGTCTGGAATGTTGTCGCTAAGCCATGTTTCAGTGAAAATTAAAACACAACAGTCTCTGTACTCACATTGGGTCCAGTTTATTCTCCAGAGAGCATGCATTTGCGATGAATAACGATGGTAGAGCCGGCCGGCTTGGGTTAGCTTTTAGCCTAGCACGGACCCCGGCTCGCTTTCCACGCTTCTGCTTCCTCGAGCACCGCTTGCGGCGCCCCCTCCCCCGGTCACCTGCTTCAGGTAACACCAAGGACTGCAGGCCTGGTTCGCGAAGTAGGCAGAGTCCATGCAGAGTTCGCCGCAGATCATCCCGCAGGTTGGTTTCTGACTGTTTCCTTAGTTGTAGCAGTGTTTGGCGGTTGTAAACTGAGTCAAAAGTGGTTTCCATACGTTTATAAACAAAACTGTCCTAAACAAACTTACAAACTTTTTCTGAAAACAACAAAAAAACACCGTTTTTCGACCCCAGAGCGGCCGCTGCGTGTTAACGCGCCGCCATCTTGGATTGACATTTTTTTTTCATTGACATGTCCAAATTGTGCCCAAAGTGTCAATATTTTGTGTGACAACCATTATTATCTAGCACTCTCTTAACTCTCTTGGGCATGGAATTCACCAGAGCTGCACAGGTTGCTACTGGAATCCTCTTCAACTCCTCCATGATGACATCAAGGAGCTGGTGGATGTTAGACACCTTGCGCTCCTCCACCTTCCACTTGAGGATGCCCCACAGGTGCTCAATTGGGTTTAGTCCATCACCTTTACCTTCAGCTTCCTCAGCAAGGCAGTTGTCATCTTGGAGGTGTGTTTGGGGTTGTTATCGTGTTGGAAAACTGCCATGAGGCCCAGTTTTCGAAGGGAGGGGATCATGCTCTGTTTCAGAATGTCACAGTACATTCATGAATTCATGTTTTCCTCAATGAACTGCAGCTCCTCAGTGCCGGCAGCACTCATGCAGCCCCAGACCATGATGCTACCACCACCATGCTTGACTGTAGGCAAGAGACAGTTGTCTCGGTACTCCTCACCAGGGTGCCTCCACACATGCTGGACACCATCTGAGCCAAACAAGTTTATCTTGGTCTTGTCAGACCACAGGACATTCCAGTAATCCATGTTCTTGGACTGCTTGTCTTCAGCAAACTGTTTGCAGGCTTTCTTGTGCGTCAGCTTCCTTCTGGGATGACAACCATGCAGACCGAGTTGATGCAGTGTACGTATGGTCTGAGCACTGACAGGCTGACCTCCCACGTCTTCAACCTCTGCAGCAATGCTGGCAGCACTCATGTGTCTATTTTTTAAAGCCAACCTCTGGATATGACACTGAACACATGGACTCAACTTCTTTGGTCGACCCTGGCGAGGCCTGTTCCGAGTGGAACCTGTATATATATATATATATATATATAACTATGTATTTCTTATATATTTTATATTATTATATATATTATATATATGTAACTATATATTATTATATATTTTATATTATATATAACTATATATTATTATATGTTATATTATTATATATTATATATTACTATAGACTATTATATATTTTATATTATTATATATATTATATATACAGTATATTTAAATAAGTATTATTGAACTTCTTTATTGGTTGCAAACGTTCTTTTTTTTCAGTTAGAATTTGCCAACTTCACTTAAGTTCAGTGAAGCAAGTTTAAAATGTTATGCGCTCCATTCTTAATATTAGGAGCTCAGTGCACCAAGAGCTCTGAATATCAGTATCATGTGTAAGGTGTGGAGAATGCCATTTTATTTAATTAGTGGTCCAAACAGCAAAGCTTTTTTTGTCTGAGCCAAAATTTGGTATAATGCACTAGTTTGTGAATACAAAATTATGTTTTCTCTGTCCTTTTGGGATGATGAAAAAAAAACTGCTATTGTTGTAGTTTTACAAATTACAGTTAATGTAGTGAAAACAAAAATAAATGTTTAAGAAAATTAACAAATTAAAGGTGTTTGTGTTTATTTAAATCTTTTTTGGACTGGTAGTCAGACAAAACAAGACATTTAAAGGGAAGGATTGGGTGGACATAAGTGAAATATGGATGACATTGTTACTTTGCAAAGTCTGTGAGTTTGGAGTTTGTATTAGTGGTATGATTGTTATTGTCTGTTACTGCATGCAGGTGTGACTGATCAGTATTCTGGCTAATGAAAATGAGGAGGTGTTGTAATAGGATGGTAGGCAGCGATGTTGGGCCGCCACAGTGCACTGTGGGAAGTGTGGCTGGGTACTGAAGCAGGAAGTGTGGTGGACTTGGATGTCAATTTCAGATACAACCCCTGGCAAAAATTATGGAATCACCACTCTTGGAGGATGTTCTTTCAATTGTTTAATTTTGTAGAAAAAAAAAAAATCACAGACATGCCACAAAACTATCATTTCTCAAAATGTCAACCTTTTGACATTTAAGAAACAATAAAAAAGAAACAAATATAATAGTTGTGGTCAGTCACAATTGCTTTTTTTTTAGATCAAGTAGAGGAAAAAAATATGGAATCACTCAAATCTGAGGAAAACATTATGGAATCATTAGAAAACACTGCACCATTATTACTTTGTTGCACCACCTCTGGCTTTTATAATGGTTTAAACTCTCAGAGGCATGGAGTTAACTAATGACAAACAGTATTCTTTATCAGTCTGCCTCCAACTGTTGCCAGATCAGCTTTGCAGGTTGGAGCCTTGTCATTGACCATTTTCTTCCATTTCCACCAGAGATTTTCAAATGGATTGAGATCCGGACTATTTGCAGGCCATGCCATTGACATTATATGTTTTCTTGAATGAAAGTTTTCATGTCCTTTGCCCTATGGCAAGATGCATTATCATCTTGAAAAATGAAGTCATCATCACCAAACATCCTTTCAACTGATGGAATAAGAAAAGCGTCCAAAATTTCAATGTGGACTTTGGCATTTATTGAAGACCATCTCCCCTGTGCCTTTACCCGACATGCAGGCCCATATCATCAACAACTGTGGAAATTAACATGTTTTCTTTAGGCAGTTATCTTCATAAATTTCACTGGACAGACACCAAACAAAAGTTCCAGCATCATCACCTTGCCCAATGCAGATTCGCGATTCATCACTGAAGATCACTTTTATCCAGTCACTCACAGTCCACGGTTGCTTTTCTTTAGGCTAAACAGAGACTAAACAGAATAAACAGACTGAACATACTAGACAGGCTAACGGGCTAATTATGCTAAAAAATACTAAACAGGCTAACAGGACTAACAGGGCAAACAAACAGACTAAACAGGTTAAACAGAGACTAAACACAGGCTAAACAGAGACTAAACAGAATAAACAGACTGAACATACTAAACAGACTAACAGGCTAACAGGGCAAACAAACAGGTTAAACAGAGACTAAACAGACTAAACAGGCTAAAGCCCAAATACCAAAAACAAAAAGGAGGTCCTGGACCTTGAGGGGCAAATTCAAAGTCATTTAGTAAGTCTTTAGGCAGGCGTGATAAAAACGTCAGAACACAGGCTGCCGACGGAAATCCAGAAGCGCCGTAGAGGGGCACCAACCAGAGTTCAGAAGTGCCCTCTGGGGGCACCGACGAGAGTTCAGAAGCGCCATCGGGGGGCACTGGCTTTGAAACAGGAGTGCCATAGGCGAGCACCAACTCGGGACCAGAAGCGCCAACAGGGAGCGCCAACTCGGGACCAGAAGCGCCAACAGGGAGCGCCAACTCGGGAACAGAAGCACCATCTGAGGGCGCCAACTCAGGAACAGAAGCGCCATCAGGGGGCGTCAACTCAGGAACAGAAGTGCCGTCAGGGGGCACCAACAAGGAAACAGAAGTGCCGTCGGAGGACACCAACTCTGGAACAGAAGCGCCGTCGGGCGGCACCAACTCTGGAACAGGAGCGCCGTCAGGGGGGCGCCAACTCGGGAACAGGAGCGCCGTCGGGGGGGCGCCAACTTGGGAACAGGAGCGCCGTCAGGGGGCGCCAACTCGGGAACAGGAGCGCCGTCGGGGGGCGCCAACTTGGGAACAGGAGCACTATCGGGGGTCAGCTGCGTGGAGCCTGGCGAAGAGACTTCGGGAGTCAGCTGCATGGAGCCTGGCGAAGAGGCTTCGGGAGTCAGCTGCATGGAGCCTGGCGAAGAGGCTTCGGGAGTCAGCTGCGTAGAGCCTGGCGAAGAGGCTTCGGGAGTCAGCTGGGAGGACCCTGGCGAAGAGGCATCCAAAATCAGCTGCAAGGACCCTGGCGAAGAGGCGTCCGAAATCGGCTGCGAGGACCCTTGAGAAGAGGCGTCTTGAGTCAGCTGCGTGGACCCAGGAGAAGCTCCTTGAATCAGCTGTGAGGACCCTGGAGAGGCGTCCGAAGTTTGTTGCAAAAACCCTGGAGAAACATTATTAATCAGCTGCGAGGACCTTGGAGAGGTGTCCGAAATCAGCTGTGAGGACCTTGGAGAGGTGTCCGAAATCAGCTGCGTGGACCCTTGAGAAGCTCCTTGAATCAGCTGCGAGGACCCTGGAGAGGTGTCCGAAATCTGCTGCGAAAACACTGGAGAAGCATCGGAAATCAGCAGCTTGGACCCTGAAGAAGCATCCTGAATGAGCTGCTTGGAACCTGGTGAGACGTCTTGAATCAGCTGCTTGAACCCTGGAGTGACCTCTTGAATAAGCTGCTTGAACCCTGGAGGGACGTCTTGAATCAGCTGCTTGAACCCTGGAGGGACGTCTTGAATCAGCTGCTTGAATCCTGGAGGGACGTCTTGAATCAGCTGCTTGAACCCTGGAGGGATGTCTTGAATCAGTTGCTTGGAACCTGAAGATTCATCTTGAATCAGCTGCTTGGAACTTGGAGATTCATCTTGGAGCAGTTGCTTGGAACCTGAAAATTCATCTTGAATCAGCTGCTTGGAACTTGGAGAATCATCTTGGAGCAGTTGCTTGGAACATGAAGATTCATCTTGAATCAGTTGCTTGGAACCTGAAGATTCATCTTGAATCAGTTGCTTGGAACCTGAAGATTCATCTTGAATCAGCTGCTTGGAACCTGAAGAGGTTTCTTGACTCAGCTGCTTGGAACCTGAAGAGATTTCTTGTATCAGCTGCTTGGAACCTGAGGAGGCTTCTTGTATCAGCTGCTTGGAACCTGAAGAGGTTTCTTGACTCAGCTGCTTGGAACGTGGAGGCGGCAGCAGCAGAGCTGAAGGAGAATCGTCTGTAGTAGACTGTGGCTTGAACTCTGCAGGCTGGAACATAATGCTTGGAACTTTGACAGGAAACAGAACTGGAGAGGACTTGGAACTGTTCGACTCTGTCTGGGTGGCAGCAGGGCCCGAACGTACAAATGGATCATTTTTGAAACCCTGACCAGCTGAGTGAAGCCTAGAACCGACAGAGACAGATGAACACGGTACAGGACTAGACAAACTAGAACTCATGGAACCTGACTTAGAGACATGACAGACTTGGACTGACGGACAAGACATGACAGACTGGCTGACCAAACAAGCATGACCAGACAAACTAGGACTTACTGAACCTGACTTAGACACAGGACAGACTTGGATAGACAGACTTGGACAAGACTGGACAGACTGTAAAGACGGACTAGGAACAGGCAAGATCGACAAACTAGCAGAATTAACAGGGTTTTGCAAATTCAGAGGACTACCATGAACTGACAAACATGGCGACATAGGCTGAACTGGCAGAGGACTGACCTGAGTCTGAGTACTAGACACAGTTGCTGGACTAGTCTGAACTAGCGAACATGACATGGACTGGACTGACTTTGACACTGGCGAACATGAACCTAACCGAACTGGCAGGATACAGTCATAAACTTTCCTAGACAAAGGCTTAGACTGACTATGAGTCAAGGAAACAGACGGAATCGGCATAGGACTGACCCGAATTTGAGTACATGGGACTGGAGCCGGTGAACAAACAAAAGGACCCCCGGAGCCTTTGGGGTAATTACAAGGAACCTAACTCAAATTACCATGACTGGCTCCTATCATGGACGCGGAATGGTCACGAGCTTGATAAGCGGGCACTGGCACCCGGACCACATCATCAGTGGGCACAGAGGGAATTTTAACCTCCCCAGTGGGTACTGGATGCCAGGTATAAGCTGCAGTGGGCGCTATGCTACGTGAAAATTTGGCTCTCAAGAGGCCCTCAAAATCCTTCACCGAGTTCAGCGCAACTCCCCTGTCAGACCAAAGCTGCCTAGCCCATTCACGAGCAGCTTCCCTCAGTCGAGACATCATAAACAGTACCTTTTCTGTTTCAGTGGGCTGAGGGTCCAGAAGGTTCTGCAGGTAGAGCTGGCTCTGGAAAAGGAAGCCTTCAACACTATGGTTGCTTCCATCATAAGGAGCCGGCCTACTAAGCGGGAAGACCTGAGGAAACCTCATTGAGCCAAACTCCGGGAATACATGAACAAAAAACATCTTGCTGCGTCCTATAAGGGAGACTATTATGTAACGGATAATGGGCTATGACGAACGAGAGGGGCGGACACACACGCAGAGATGTATATGTAACCGGTAGAGCATTACCGTTTATAGTATGTGGGTTGCGGCAGCCACCATAGCGTATACTCACCTGATTAGCACAGGTGAGTATAAAGGTAAGGTAGGTGTTTGGTGTTTGTGCTGGTTTTCTTCCGTGTTGGGTCGTACGGCGTGGGTTTTGTGCTCTTGGACATTTCGTAGAAGTTGTGTTCGCTGAATACGGGTGTCGTTTTGCCTGGTTGCCACACCGCTATTTTTTAGCAACAGTCTATGCTCAGTACATTGGTCTCTGGGCGGCTAATTGGGGTTGTCGTGGGCAGTGCTGGCCATAAGGTAGGTTTTTATCATGTTGTATATAGTCTCTTTTATTGAGTTGAGATTCATGGCGGGTACCCCTGTTTAGGCATGTTGATTGGCGTGCTCGATAACAGGTGTGTATAGAAGTTGGCGCTGGTAGGTATTACATTTAATTGTTGTGGTTACAATGCAAGCTGTAATGTAACTTGTAAAGTGTGTGGTTGGGATTCGGGGTAGAGCGTTTGTTTATTTCATTAGATCGTGACTGCATGGTGTTGATGGGGCATGAACGTTCCTGCTGCTAGATGGTATTTGCATTTATTGGTATTTACAGTCTAAAGGTACGTTTGCTGTGGGCTTAAAATATTTTATTGTAACTTATTGCTCATTGTTTTTTTTTATCATAATGTATTGTGATTAGGTCCTATACTGTAGCCACTTCTGGTGGGCCTAGGTGGCGCTCTGAGTACCAAGGACGGAGTCTTCGGGTCGAATCCGCTGCTGTTTTGCCTATGCTGGAAGTTTGCTTGGGTCTATTTGTAACAGATCGTCATTTAATGTTAATGTTTTTTGTATATTATAACTTAATAATAGTTTTTTTGGTTTATTTGCTATTTTGATATTTATCCGGTATATTGGTAGTGCTCTTCTTGTATCCTTGTAATACTTGGCTGGTGAAATTGTCACTATTTTTGGGGGTTTGTAGTGAGTGTGATTTTTATTAGCGGGTTAAAGAAATAGAACATAGTGCAGGAATTTGCTCAACCAATATACCCGATTGGTTTAATTGTTTTTTTTTTGTTTTCATTTGTAGATCTGTATGTTTAGGCCCTTTGTTATAATAATATTTGAAGATTTTAAACTGTATTGTATTTTATTATTGATGTGTATTGTTGTTGTGAAAGAAAACATTTAGTAAAGCTCAATTGAACCAGATTTTCCGTCTCTTTTAAAATTTCAAACGTACCTGTGTGCTGGTAGTTTCACTGGTAGTATATTCCTGGGGTGAAATTCCCTAGGTGGCGTTGTCGGATAAAACAATAAAATACTAAAATGAAATAAAACTTTGTAGTTTGGGTGAACCATCTCTCAGTGTGGTTGGCAGTGTGCCTACCCCACACTCTTTGAGACTGTTCCCTTGTTGCCCCTCGTGCCCATGCCACATTTGTGGCGTTGTCGGCAGGATTTTGATAACGAGACGGTTTTTCGGGTTCAGTTGTGTGTGTGTGTGTTTTTTTTTTTTGGTTTTTATTGTTGATTATAGGCAAAACAGCAGTTGGTATTAGGGTCCGGTGCTCATAAGGAAGTGCTCCAGTGATTCTTTATCTGTTTTCTCCTCTGTTTTCTGTGTTGACCAATTGCAAATGAGCTGCAGGAGTTAAGGGATTGGGTGCAACAGCTCCAAGCCGATAATGAGCGTCTCTCACAAGTGCGTGCTGCAGCTCTGCCTCAGGAGGGTCCTAGTGGTGGTAATGAACACCATGAGACCGTGAGTAACCCTGTTCCTGCAGAAAGGCTATTGTATATTCCTCGTGAGCTTAAATGCCCAGTGTTTAGAGGCCGGGTTGGTATTGGTATAGAGCAGGGCTGCCCAATTTGGGGCCCGCGGGCCAAACTTGGCCCGCCGTCTCTTTTTTCTGGCCCGCCTCACTATATCAAAGTAGCGCTTACTTTTGTCAGTAGCTGGGAATTTCTTTTAACAGTGTTGAACTGCCTATAACGCTAGCTGCAATTCATTGGCTGACCACAATTTTACATGAGACAGTGGATAGGAGAGGGGGGCGCTGTGGAGCTCCTGTCAGCAGACATGATGAGGCAGTGGCATTGGATAAACGAACATTTAAAAACAGTTTGAATATTTTTTCACCGAAATAGATTAAACCGCAGTTTGCCTCATCTGCGGATAGAGAGTGGCTGCACTAAAGGAGTACAACATCCGTCAGCATTACGAAACAAAACATGCACACCTGTTCTCAAAGTACAGTGGCGAGGAAAGGTGAATATATTGAATATTTGTATATTGATGGTATATACGTATATATACAGTATATATTTTGCTTTGCATGTTTTTCTTTACAAATTTACATTTGTTCAAATATTTCTGCTCCTAAAAATAAACATCTATCATCCGTTGAAATAAATAAAAGCACTGTTAATTAGAATAAACAGTAGTGTTTTATTTAACAACAAAAACGTGATATTTTTAAATTTAATGCAATATTAAAATTAGGGTGGGCGATTTTCACGATTAATTCGAATGAACGTTTTCATACGATGTTAGAAATGTGACAATCGCGATTGTTTACATACTTTATATTTTAATTAAAATACCAACATGTCAGTTTAATATCAAAAGAGTAAAAACAGTAAACGGAAGACAACAAGGGTCATACACGGTAATAGTTAGATTCAGAAATAAGGAGCGCAAACACGATCGGCAAAACTTCACAACGAGACTCACAAACAGAAGAGTTTAATTAAGATTCATGGAATCGAACACAGCTGAACTGAATCAAAACTCTGGAGTGGGAGGACCGATCAGAATTGACTGACCGGGGACTTGTGGTAGTCACGTGACAGTCTGTGAGAGCATGGGAGTTGTAGTCAATATTGTTAGAAGCGGAATGTGCCCCTCCATCCACCCCCCAATCACAAGGGGACAAAATGAAAGCTGAGTGATTACTTGTGGTCCCCCAGTGTAGATACTGATACACTAACTTCATTGGTGAAAACAGTATACAGGCTTGTGTTTCTTTTAAGAAATCTGTAAAGAACTTTTTGTAGCTTTGCACTTTTCTTAATGTAAGGAGGTTCTGCTGCAAATTACTTAAAGTGAGTTGTTTGTGAGCTGTTCCTAAAAAGCATATAGCTAATTAAGATTTCTGTTTATTGTTAATTGTTATATTGTTATTGTTATAAAGTTTGAGTCCCTTGAAAAGATAATTATAGGTGGTGCTGTTACTATTTTTTCACTTCTGCAGTCTTTTAAATTAAAATGCAAAAAAAGTCTTTTTTTTTCAATTGCATTATACAAAAACAACAACAACAACAACAACAAAAAAAAACACAATCAGAATCTTTTTTTTTTTTTCAATATCGCCCAGCCCTAGTTAAAATAACTTTTAGTTTTGGCCCGTGGCCCCTCACTGAGATTAAATTTTGGCCCCTTATAAGGAATTATTTGGGCACCCCTGGTATAGAGGAATGGAGTGAGGAAGTACAGGCCAGTATTCGGGCACGGCATTTGGGGCCCCTTGACCAAGCTTATTATGAGCGGGGTCCGGTGCGTTCGGCTGGTGCTCCTCCGCCCCTAATTTTTCGGCTGTGGAAAACTAGCTCCCTCCAGTGTGCAGAGCCACACATTGGGAGCGGAGGATATTGGCTCTACTCTGCAAGGTGTTGCGCAACCATCTACTGTCCCGTCTTTAGTTGGCCAGTGTCCAAAGGTAGCTGTTCGGCTGGGGGGAGTGGTTGTAAATTGTTTACTTGATACTGGGTCTATGGTGTCAACTATAACCGAAGGTTTTTTTTTCCGTCAACATATCCAGGGTGAATTGCGTCCTTGCCGGTGGCTACAGCTTCGTGCAGCTAATGGGTTGAAGATACCTTATGTGGGCTATGTGGAGCTTACAGTTGAGGTACTTGGTAAGTCCATTCCTGATCGGGGTTGGTTGGTAGTTAAAGACTCTCCAGGAACTGTCCCTTCACCAGTAGTTCCTGGGGTGTTGGGTATGAATGTTATTTGTGAGTGTTATCAGGAACTGTTTGGTCAGCATGGTGCCACATTGTTTGACCTCCCGCCAGTAGTATATGCATCCCCACCCTAGCAACAAGCCCTGCAGTTTTGTCATCAGGCCTCTTGTAGGCCTTCTCCATTAGGAACAGGAGTAGCTAAAGTCAGGGGCCGTAAGTCAGTTTATATACTAGCTGGCACTTTTCAGATGATTCCAGCAACGTGTTCTAGTCAGCTCAGCAAGTGTATTACGGGGGTATTAATTGAACCATCTGCTTTACCCGAGTGCCTGTTGGATGCCACATCTCTGCTCCGGGTGTTTAGAGGCACAGTTTATGTGCCAGTGTTAAATGTAAGTTGTACAGGTGATGCTTTGCCTCCAAAATTTCCTTTAGGACTGTTAACCAGTGCCCAAGTTGTGAGTCTACCGTCTGGAGTCACAGAAGAGGTGTGTGAACCCTTGATGGCGGTTGCTCAAGTTCAGGCCCACACGGTGCAAGCAAGTCCCATTTTGGAGCAGATTGAGGCTTTAGATCTGTCTGTCCTGTCCCAAGTTGACCAGAGGAAGGTGAAGGGCCTCTTGGGTAAATATTCTTCAGTGTTTTCCTCATTTGAAGGTGATATTGGATGTACTGGGTTGATTTCCCATGATATCCCCGTGTTAGATGATGTGCCAGTGAGACAGAGGTACAGACGTATTCCCCCATCTGACTATGACACTGTCAAGGTTCACATTCGACAGCTGCTTGATAGTAAGGTGATTCGGGAAAGCTGTAGCCCTTATGCCTCTCTGATTGTATTGGTTAAGAAAAAAGATGGTAGCCTCCGTTTGTGTGTTGACTACTGTTACGTGCAAGTGCTGCACGTATGTTTTTCTTTCCTTTTCTTTTTGCCTCTACCTAACTTCACTACAGGTGCAGAATGGAGCTTGTGAAAAGAACGCCGCTATTACTCCGTAGCCAATCCGCGTTTCCTGTTTTGTCTTTGGAGGCGGGTCTTGGAGCATAAAGGCACCTATGGAGACGGTGCTGTGGAGGAGGAGCACTACAGTTAGGCTGATTATAGATAAGTCATATTCTCAGCGTGCTCCTACCGATTGTTATTTATTCAAACCGCTTGTAGTAATATAGATAAGTTATATTCTCAGCGTGCTCCTGCTGATTGCTATTTGTATATTTTGGCTCATTTTGAAAACGTGAAGCGTGGACAGGCAAGTTACACACACACACACACATGATAGTACTAAATTAATTGTTTAGACACACTAGGTTAGAGGCTGGTGCCACTTATGTACTTTTGAGTAAGTTTAGTTTTGGTTAGGCAGTTTAGCTGTTTTGTTCTTTTCTTTCTTTTGGCACAGTCTATGGTCCACCTTTACTTTTGAGTCTAAAATGTTTTGAATTTTAGTTCTATATTTGTATGCCGCAAAGAAGTTGGATTGTTTAATTATTTGATTTTGTTTGTTTGTGAAAACCTGTAAAAACTCACTTATGTTATTCTCTTTCTAAGTAAAACACGAACAATTACTACTGGCAATCATCACGGTCGTGATCTCTCATTTATTTATTTACTTATTTATTAACTTTTTCTTAAACACACAGTCACATGGTTACCTCCTCCTTACCCCTAGTAATAACATCTTTTAGAGGAACTTAACAAGTGGGGGCTCGTCCGGGATCTATTTTATTCATCTAGGGTCAGGATTATTTGTGTGTTTTGATATATTGCTGGTTTCATTGTGAGTTTTGCTTAGGTTAGTGTACTAGTGTGTGTAAGTAATGGCTACTGCTAAGTTTAATTTAGAAGATTTTGATTTTCTAGCTAGCCCCAGTCTTGATGCACTGATTTGCTGTAAAAAGGATGAATTAATTAAAATTGCTGGTCACTTCAGTCTCCCTATATCAAGGGCTTTGTTAAAGTCTGATATCCGTAGGTTAGTTACAGATCGTCTGGTGGAGGTAGAGGTGCTGACTGCAGATCCTGTGGTAGACACTACAACTGGAAGTATGTTGTCTGAGCAAACCTTATCTCCTGATGGGGAAGCTTCCACTGGGCTGGAGACGGTGCAGGAGTGGGAGGCACCGGGGGTCTCTGAGGAGCCACGCACACTAGAGAGAATGGGAACGGTTTCTGGGTCTAAGGTAAGAGCTACTCTACCTCAGTATGAATCGTTATCTCCCACTACTTCTCACTCGTCCATGAGTTCAGTGGAGAGTCGAGTTAAAGTGCGTTTGGCACGTCTCCAGTTAGAAGCTCAGGAAAAGGCTGAAGCTCGCAAATGTGAGTATGATTTTAAACTGGCTGTGTGCAAAATGGAGCTAGATAATGAGAGGGAAATTAAATTGCGTGAGCTGGAGCTGAAGTCAAGGGAGCTTGCCTCAGTTCCGACATCGCAACCGGTTCCTCTCGCACAAGCTACTCCTTTTGTTGATACACAACCCCAGTCTTTGGCGCCTGCTGTGTCTACTGAGTCTGAGTCGCATACCACCCCATTTGACCTAGCCAAGTATATTTCTTTAGTACCTTTGTTCAGAGAAACTGAAGTGGACACTTATTTTACTGTTTTTGAAAGACTTGCTACCACCTTACACTGGCCAAAAGATGTGTGGGCCTTATTGTTACAATGTAAATTACAGGGGAAAGCACAGGAAGTATGTTCTTCTCTGTCTCTTAATGATAGTTCGCAGTATGATATTGTAAAAGCAGCAGTATTACGTGCATATGAGCGTGTTCCAGAGGCATATCGGCAAAACTTTAGAAATGATAAGAAAAACGCCACCCAGACATTTGTGGAGTTCGCAAGGGAAAAGGGAACAATGTTTGATAAATGGTGTGTTGCAAGCAAAGTCAATGATTTTGAATCATTAAGGCAGCTGATTCTTTTGGAGGAATTAAAAAATTGTATGCCTGAACGGGTTGTAATGTATCTAAATGAACGTGCTGTTACCACGGCCCCACAAGCCGCCATTTTAGCAGATGAATTTGTGTTGACACATAAGCAGTCTTTTAAAACAGTTAAACCAACACAAACCTCAGTCAAAACAGGTTGGTCCATTACCTTTGCGTAGTGATGTTCGAGTGTGTTATTATTGTCACAAGCCAGGACACGTTGCGGTAAATTGTTTGGCTTTGAAAAATAAACAGGAGAGACAGAATAAACAGAGTGTAAATTCCAGTCAGACAAAAACTGTTGCACTTGCTGGTTCCTTATCTTTTGAAGGCGTACTTGATAATTCTGATATAGACTTGTGTTACCAGCCTTTTATTTTAAAGGGCAATGTTAGTTTGGATGGGGACACTGATGTTAAGACCATTAGAATTTTAAGAGACACTGGCGCTGCACAATCTTTTATCTTGGCTGATGTCCTGCCATTTTCTGCCAAGACTTTTTGCGGTTCATTTGCTGTGTGTCAAGGGCTTCACATGAGTTATATTAGGGAACCATTGCATTTAGTAAAGTTGAGTACTGATCTGTGTGCTGGATTGTTTAAAGTTGCCGTATGTTCTGCTTTGCCTGTAAAGGGTATTGACTTCATTTTAGGAAATGACTTGGCAGGTGGAAAGGTTTTACCCGTTTTAGAAGTTTTGAACACTCCACAGATTACCAGTAATGCATCTGGAGCTGGTGAGGTTGACATATATCCTGCCTGTGTGCTCACCCGTGCTCAGTCTCTCAAATTAGGAAAGGTTGTGGATTTGGGAGAAACATTTTTATCTGATGATAAATTGTCTGTTTTGTGTCTTGAAGGTGCTCTCAGGTTAAATCAAGAAAGTGAGAATGGTGAGTGTAATTCCACTGAAATGCACATGGAGTTGTCTGTTGACCATGATAAACTGGTAGAGGCTCAAAAAGCAGACCCCGCTTTAAACAAATGTTTTAACCTGGTTAAGCAGACAGAAGTTCCTGATAAAGCAGTTACATATCTCATTGAAAATGATGTGTTGGTCCGTAAGTGGAAGTCTCATAAAGATCTAGAGGAGGTTCATCAAATTGTAATTCCCACCGTTTATAAAACACAAGTTTTATCTTTAGCTCACGACAGTCCCTGGGCTGGTCATTTAGGTGTCACAAAGACATATAATCGTATTCTTAAACATTTTTTCTGGCCAGGACTGAAAACAGATGTTGCAAAATATTGTCGTTCATGTAATGTATGTCAGCTCACGGGTAAACCTAACCAAACTGTTCCACCAGCCCCCCTGTGTCCGATTCCGGTGATGGGTGAACCATTTGAGAAAATTCTTGTTGACTGTGTGGGACCCTTACCGAGAAGTAAAAAAGGTAATCAGTTTTTGCTTACTATCATGTGTACCGCCACACGTTTTCCCGAGGCTGTACCTTTGCGCAAAATTACTGCCCCCGTTGTAGTTAACGCATTAGTGAAATTCTTTTCTATTTTTGGGTTACCTAAAATAATCCAAACTGATCAGGGTACCAATTTCCTGTCAAAAGTCTTTGCTCAGGTTATGCGGATTTTGAAAATTGAACATGTCGTTTCTAGTCCTTATCATCCAGAGTCCCAGGGTGCTCTCGAAAGGTTCCACCAAACTTTGAAATCTATGCTGCGTCGTTTCTGTTTGGACACTGGTAGGACATGGGATGAGGGGGTTCCTCTTGTTTTGTTTGCTGCCCGTGAAGCTGGGCAGGAATCACTTTCTTTTAGCCCAGCTGAATTAGTATTCGGTCATACTGTCCGTGGTCCTTTGAGACTCCTCAAAGAGTCCTTTTTAGCCACAACAAGTAAGAAAGGCTCTGTAACTGTGCTAGATTATGTCAGCAAATTCAGAGAGAGACTACACAAAGTGTGGGAACTTGCTAAAGATACCTTAAAATTAGCCCAAGAAAATATGAAGAAAACTTTTGACAAGAAAGCTGTTGTACGTTCGTTCACTCCTGGTGATCAAGTTTTAGCCTTGCTGCCAACTCCTGGTTCTTCCCTCTCTATTAAATTCTCTGGTCCGTATGTGGTGAAAAGGAAAATCAGTGATACAGATTATGTTATCAACACTCCAGAGCGTAAGAAAAGCACTAGAGTATGCCATATTAACATGTTGAAAGCTTATTGTTCTAGGAGCACCCCAGTTGAAAAGGCAGATTCCAGTACATTTCCAGTAGCTATTGTAAGTACTCAACCTGATGTGGCTACTACTCCTAATGATGGTTTGAGTTTCCGTGAACCTGTTCTTTCTTATGCTAGACTGACTAACTCTCAAGCTTTATCTGTGTTTACCACTAGTCTAGGTCATTTGTCGGTGGAAAAACAAAATGACTTGGTCAAGCTGGTTCACAACTTTCCTTCCCTATTTGGTGATGTCCCTTCTCAAACTCCTGTATTGCAACATGATATTAAGGTAACCTCTAGTTCCCCAATCAAACAACATCCTTATCGTGTAAATGCTGCTAAAAGAAACATAATGAAAAAGGAAGTAGAATATCTTTTAGAACATGGGTTTGCTAAGACCAGTATTAGTCCTTGGAGTTCACCTTGTCTACTAGTCCCCAAACCTGATGGAACTTTTAGATTATGTACTGACTATAGAAAATTGAACAGTGTTACTCTATCTGACTCTTATCCTCTTCCCCGCATGGATGATTGTGTTGACAATGTAGGTGCAGCACGTTATGTGAGTAAGTTAGATTTATTAAAAGGTGTTAGGACGAATCTTTTGTCGAGAGGTCCTGAAGAAAGCAGTCAGAGAATCCAGAAAGTACTCTTCAAAAACACTTTATTAAGTGTAAGAAATGATCTGTGAATATATGTCAGAGCTAAGCCGATCGGCGCTCCTTTCTCCTGCAATCCAAAACGATCGCCAGCCAAGAAGAGAGAGCCTGCGTCTGAGCGCGCCGTTCTTTTAAACTAGTCTAGGCTCCTCCTCCGCCGCTGCTGTTGGAGCCAATGAAATGTGCTAAAGAGGCCAGGGTTCCGCCTCCCCCCCCCTCGGTAGGAGTCAGGAAGGGAGCATGGCCAGCGCCATTTTGAACAAAGGGAGCATGGCCGGCGCCATTTTGAACAAAAGACCACGTGGGTGAATGCCGGGAAACTTCCCATATTAAATGTACGTTTTTTATGTTCCGAAAATCCTAACCAACCCCCCTTGAAAGCATCTTAATGCTTTCACATTAACTTTTAACTTTAGGTTAGGTGTTTCTAGATTCCAGGAGAAAAGGATAGCCGTCAGCAACCCCCAATTTAACCCCTTCTGACTCACATGGCCACTGGGCTGAATTTTTACAATAAAAGGTATCTAAAAAATAAAAGGCTACCAGTTAAACTAAAGGAACCGTACCTATCGCAACAGCTCCTACCCTTAAACCAAACAAACAAACAAAAAATAGAAAATAAAATAAGAATAGGAAAACAAAATAAAGCAATTTAAAATAGGAAATCAAAAACGAGAAAAATAAAATAAAAACAATGGGTGCGTGGCTTCTACAGGAAGTCCGTTCAGGTTGTCCTCCACCAGACGGAGCTGCAGATATTCAGAAGGGGCCCATAGCTCCTGTTTCTCTGCATAGCTTCTACTGTCTCATGGATTCTCCCCTGTCGGTCTTACCTGTGCAGCACAAACAATTAACCAATGAAACACAGAGAATATCCTTCCTAAAAATAGCAGAGTACCAAACATATATACATTGTAAACAATCCTGAACTAACCCCTTGCGTTTTGTAGCTAAACTATGTGTTTTGCACTTAACTAGTGTTTTCAAAGATGGTCTATGTGTCTGCGAACTATATGTTTATGTTTTTCTCTCCTAGTCTAACTAAATTCTCCCCCATCTTCTTGTTCCGTTCCGTTGATTCCACTGGATTATTCTTCCACATAGTCGGTTTTGTCGGGCTTTCTGCTGTGTTTAGTTCCCTGTAGGCAGGTCCAGTTAGTGGCACTTCTGTCCCTTGGAGTGGGTCTTCCAGTCCCCTCAGTGTCTGCCTCTGCCAGTCCTTCCAAGTCTCCTTCCTTCATCATGGTGTGTGATCAGTAGTGCTGGTCCTCTCTCCTCATCTTGTCTGGTCGGTTTTACCTTTAATTAAGCAGAGTTAGTAGCACTTATACTGCTCGAAGTGGGTCTTCCGGCCCACCTTCAAGGGTATCCTCCTCATCATCATCTACATGATATCTAGACAAATCAGCCAACATCATCTGGATAACTGGTGGATCCTGCCCCCCTCTGCTTCCTCTACACACTACTTCTATCACAAATGTTTCTATTAATACCCTGATGCACGGGATACCACAACAACAACATATCACTAAAATTACCAATCCTACACATACTGACATCACCAAACCCGTAATAACTTCCTTCCATGGCCCAAACATCCCTTCTAGCCACTTAACCCATTCATTGTTTATCCCTGAATTTTCCTTCCATTCTCGTGACAAAGCCCTCAATCCTTCCAAAGCTCGTGTCACACTACCATCGGGTGCAGTATTATTGGGGATGAAGGTGCAACACGATGAACCCACAATCTGGCAAACTCCACCTTTCTCTGCCAACAACATGTCCAACGCCATTCTATTCTGTATGGTCATAAGAGAAGTCTGGTCTAGCTGGTCTCTCAGTCCCTCAATGGCCTGAACACTGAAATTAACAAATCTCTGCTGATTGTAATAGAGATAGTTTATCCAGTCTACATTCTTATTGATAGTTACCCACCAAAAGAGTGCACTTTCAAACCCTGCAGCAATCTGGTTCCTAGCCTTAAATTCATCTGGGACCCCCCTTGGGACCCCTATACCATCAATCCACATGGTCTTGTCGAAGGATCCGCCAGGTTTGACCTCTCGGGTGTCTCTTCGATGGTTGTGGTGATTGGTCAGGACGTCCCCGGCATCCTCCACTCCGTGCTGCTTGTAAATTCTGAAAGGCATAATCAGAAAGACCAACGCACACTACCCAGACCAATTCCCATGCAACCTTCGCCGGATTCTCATATCTCCACACAACCATACTAAATCCGCCCTACTGAACTTTTGTGCATTCAGCTGGCTGCCTGTATAATTCCCATCACTATCCAGGATAAGGGTTTCCTTACACCATCCCTCTGAAAAATGTCCCCTGTTTATCGGTCCTGGTTTGTTGCTCCTGAAACAGGTGTAATTGCCTTTATAGGCTTTGATGTTAGTTGGGGTTGGTTCCTGAGTTACTGGGTGGGACATGGATAAGTCCCCACACCCTACTGGCGCAATCTCATTGAACAATGAGATTAGGCATGTCCAATTACCTGAAATTACTGGATGTGTGGCCAAATTAGGTTTTGCAGCTGCGCAAACAAAGCAGTTATCTATCTTCACTGAAGATACTGAGTACTTGACCCATTCCAGTCAGGTATTTGTGTCATCATAACCTGTTTCTATAGTCAATTGGTCCCTCCATGCCATCTCTGATTTGACTATTACCATCATCTCTTCTTTATCTACAGACGATCTTCTTGTCCCTGTCTTGGTCATTCCTTTATTTTCTAAACATAACACCGCCATCAATCCCCACAGTACAACAATACTGTCTGGACTTGTTCCAACCTGCTGCAGTCGTATTGTCGAACTGCCAAACTACTTTGTCCCTTAAGACAACTCAATTCCACTTTACACAATTCCTTCCATTCTAACTTACTTTTTACTTTCCATTCCAACTTACTTTTTACTTTCCATTCCAACTTACTTTTTACTTTCCATTCCAACTTACTTTTTACTTTCCATTCCACTGCTTAAGTTCACCTGGACAGATTATTAAAAAATAGTTTATGTGTAACACTTAGAACAAAGACATACAAGTACAACACAAACAATACCTTCCACCCCCTTCTTATTTCAACAAACACATACAGTGTATCACAAAAGTGAGTACACCCCTCACATTTCTGCAAATATTTTATTATATCTTTTCATGGGACAACACTATAGAAATAAAACTTGGATATAACTTAGAGTAGTCAGTGTACAGCTTGTATAGCAGTGTAGATTTACTGTCTTCTGAAAATAACTCAACACACAGCCATTAATGTCTAAATGGCTGGCAACATAAGTGAGTACACCCCACAGTGAACATGTCCAAATTGTGCCCAAAGTGTCAATATTTTGTGTGACCACCATTATTATCCAGCACTGCCTTAACCCTCCTGGGCATGGAATTCACCAGAGCTGCACAGGTTGCTACTGGAATCCTCTTCCACTCCTCTATGATGACATCACGGAGCTGGTGGATGTTAGACACCTTGAACTCCTCCACCTTCCACTTGAGGATGCGCCACAGGTGCTCAATTGGGTTTAGTCCATCACCTTTACCTTCAGCTTCCTCAGCAAGGCAGTTGTCATCTTGGAGGTTGTGTTTGGGGTCGTTATCCTGTTGGAAAACTGCCATGAGGCCCAGTTTTCGAAGGGAGGGGATCATGCTCTGTTTCAGAATGTCACAGTACATGTTGGAATTCATGTTTCCCTCAATGAACTGCAGCTCCCCAGTGCCAGCAACACTCATGCAGCCCAAGACCATGATGCTACCACCACCATGCTTGACTGTAGGCAAGATACAGTTGTCTTGGTACTTCTCACCAGGGCGCCGCCACACATGCTGGACACCATCTGAGCCAAACAAGTTTATCTTGATCTCGTCAGACCACAGGGCATTCCAGTAATCCATGTTCTTGGACTGCTTGTCTTCAGCAAACTGTTTGCGGGCTTTCTTGTGCGTCAGCTTCCTTCTGGGATGACGACCATGCAGACCGAGTTGATGCAGTGTGCGGCGTATGGTCTGAGCACTGACAGGCTGACCTCCCACGTCTTCAACCTCTGCAGCAATGCTGGCAGCACTCATGTGTCTATTTTTTAAAGCCAACCTCTGGATATGACGCCGAACACGTGGACTCAACTTCTTTGGTCGACCCTGGCGAAGCCTGTTCCGAGTGGAACCTGTCCTGGAAAACCGCTGTATGACCTTGGCCACCATGCTGTAGCTCAGTTTCAGGGTGTTAGCAATCTTCTTATAGCCCAGGCCATCTTTGTGGAGAGCAACAATTCTATTTCTCACATCCTCAGAGAGTTCTTTGCCATGAGGTGCCATGTTGAATATCCAGTGGCCAGTATGAGAGAATTGTACCCAAAACACCAAATTTAACAGCCCTGCTCCCCATTTACACCTGGGACCTTGACACATGACACCAGGGAGGGACAACGACACATTTGGGCACAATTTGGACATGTTCACTGTGGGGTGTACTCACTTATGTTGCCAGCTATTTAGACATTAATGGCTGTGTGTTGAGTTATTTTCAGAAGACAGTAAATCTACACTGCTATACAAGCTGTACACTGACTACTCTAAGTTATATCCAAGTTTCATGTCTATAGTGTTGTCCCATGAAAAGATATAATGAAATATTTGCAGAAATGTGAGGGGTGTACTCACTTTTGTGATACACTGTACGTTGTCTCATACAACACATAGACACATATAAAACATAAATCCAATAAATTCTTCAATCCAGTCACCAATCCTCAATTTTCATATATCTACGTATAGTTGGTTTTTGTATTGTTTATTAGTTGGATGCAACTTGTCCTCTCCTTCTGAGAGGCTAGTGCATTATTCACAACATTACAAACCCATCTGTCCGCACCAGGTTTCCCACGCTAAAACCTTGGTCAAAAAACTTCGAAGGGCCCAATTTTCTTCCCTGAATAAACCACCTGTTTATTCTCCCGATTTACAACTCTCTATGTAAATCCAACTTACACCTCACTGTGTAAGTTCTTAAGTCTCCAGCCAACAATAAAGAATACTAAAACCTTAGCACAATTGTGGCTAATAAATCACATCCTGCTCTCCATAACTGCTGCCCCCAGCTGTGCAGCTGCGCCCAGCTGGGCTCACACACTCACCCCAATAAATGTGGTAAAACCATAAACCAGATAAAAGCCAGGAGGGAAAAATGGTTAGGACAGGTTGGTGACTAGGGATACGTGTCACTTTACGAGCATAAGGTCTTGACAAGGGGTATAAAAACCTTTTGCATGCACAGGTCGGTGTCTGTGCTTCAACTTTCCCTGAGGGGTGAAGACTCAGAACGCTGCAGCCTGAGAGCCTGGGGAGAGCCGATTTCTTTGTAACTTTTCAATAAACCTCTTAATTATAAAATGAGTGAGTTGACCTGATCAATTAGCTAGAAAAGATTCATCGGATACAACACAAGCATCAAATATTAACAATTGCCAGTTAACAATTTCCAAAAAATATTACCAATTAAATTGAATCTTACCGAAGTCTGTGCAAGCAATTATATTTAATCTCCTGAGACCCGAGCTTTGATTTTTTCAATGTATTTTTCCTATTCCTTATGTTTTTAACCTTATTAGTTGGGCTGGCTCAGTGGGCAGCACTGTCGCACACTGTCACAGCAAGAAGGTTCCCCCTCCGCGGAGCCCGCATGTTGTCGTGTGGGTTTCCCCCCGGTGCTCCGGTTTCCTCCCACAGTCCAAAGACATGCCAGTGAGGCGAACCAGAGACACTGAACTGTTCATGTCTGTGCCTGATATAACCTGAATCTTGTGCAATGAGCAACCACTGTTTCTGTCATAAATGTAACTAAAGTGCAAAACATACTGTCAAAATCTTAATAAAGAAGCAAACAAACTTTATTAGTGTTCCAGTACTTTTGCTACCACTAGATGGCAGACAAAAAATGTCCACTAATGGGGACAATCGGTCTAGGTTTAGCAGGTCAAGGAATAAGGCATAACAAAGTCAAAATTTAATGTCCTCATATGTGACCGCAGGGTCGCAAACGGTTAATCTCACCTGAGTCCATCTCATCTGAGTCCGTGCAAGCAGCAGCGCTGAGAGATACTACAGATTGCTACAACTCCCTTTTCTCTAAACGGGAGGTAAGGCTGAAGATTACCTTCACCAGGCGTCCCTGAATCTGCATGCATATCCGTAGGTCTGCCAGTCCAGCTGCTCCAGCACAATGTATCACAGGATTTAATACACAAAGCAGCATATTAAACATAAATTCTTATTCCTGCCATAGTACTCCTGCCATATTTAAACATAAACTCTCATTCCTGCCATTATACTCCCCCCTTTTTTCAAATTTTACAATCAAATCTTGAAAATAAAACATTAAATAAACCTAAATGAGATCAGTGTGGAGACTCCGCATATGCAGAAACCGACCCCTCTTAACCTCTTTCCACCAGATGTGGGCAACTGAAACAAAAATAATTAAAAAATTGACGATAACCAAGCATTAAATCTGCATTTTTGCCTGTGTCCAATTAGAATTTTGTCCATTAAATATTTTCAATCCATGTCTTTGTAGAGTTGTCCAAACAGAATTTCAAACGGCCTAAAGGCAATTTTTTTTTTGTTTATCTCATGCTCATCTGTATGAGAATTATTATTTTCAGTGTTTGGTGCCGATTTCCCTCTTCACAGCTCCTCCAGTAGCTGGGTAATAGACACAATGTTGTCCTCAGTTCAAAAGATTATTAGAGACAGGATGTCCTTCACTAGGAGCCCTTGTTGCATTTGGCAGGTTTTTTATTATCTAGATTTGCATAGATTGTTTTATTGTGTCCCCCCTGTTTGACACATGGTTCTACTCATGGGTCAATTTGGTATGGTATAGTATTTTAGTAAGACATGGTTTGCCCACTGGACATCTCCAAACATCAGGAGACACACAATCCGAACCTTCTAAATGTGTTTATCCTGTTGGAAAGCACAGAATTTTAAAGTTAGTTCAATCAAAGTCTGGTGTTAGCTGGACCTGTAAACAAATAATGTCGTTAGTGAGCAGTGGAAGGTGTGCAACAGCTTTGTCGGCAGTGTCACCTCTGGCATTGTCCTGTAAAATTGGAACAAAACTTTAGAATATGCACAATTTACAAAATGGCTCTCTGTTTGGGCAGCAGAATTGCACCCACAAGTGCAACAAGGTATGGTGGGTGATTTCCAAATTTAAATTAGTCAATACAAGACACTCTCCCACCAAATACAACCAATTGTTCGATTCCATATGTGAAAGTTTAGTTCATAAACATGTAAGCAGTTTTGCTTTCAGCCAGTCTAGAGGCTGTTATTAAAGCATGTAGTTCAACAGTTTAAGCCAATAAATTGAATAGGAGGGACAATGACACCAAGTATCATTTGCTAAAATTTTAACTAAGCCCACTTGTTTCCTGTCTGTTGCAGCATCTCTGGATGCAAATCCTTTCACAAACATTTCCAATTCAGGATTCCTATCAGGCCCAGAAAAAAATAGATAGAGTAATACAGTCATGATGTTCACCATCTTCCCTGTAGTGTATGAGATATGAGGTTGAGTGAGAATACTATTGATTCTGTCTTTTCTCGCTCTTGACAGGGTAAAGGCTGTGGAAATCAAAAATGCAGTCACACCATGACTTGTATTGACAATAAGAGGATGACATGACCAAATGTGCTGTTTTGGTCATTGCTGTGGACACAACCTGGTTGACCTTTTACCACAGGGTCCAATCTTGAGCTATGGTACAAGAGTACAGCTCTCCACTCCCCCCTTTTCTGAAAAAGAACTGCATTTATAATGCCATTCTTTTCAGAAACATCCAAATAGAAAGGGTCAGAGTATTTCGGTTGTTGTAGGTCACTGGCTAAGGTCAGTTGCTGTTTTAATTCAATAAAAGCAGCCTCAAGGGGCTTGGCCCACTCTACTTAGGTTGTTCGGTTTCTTTGACCTAACCTGGTAATTTCAGCCCTCAAAGGTGCAACCAAGCCTGAGTAATTAGGGATGTAGTTCCTGGAATAACCTGTCAAGCCAAGAAAAGACAGAAGGTGACTCACGGTAGTTGGCTTCGGGTGATTCAGGATGCAACCTCTGGTGTCAGCAGTCAGGGAGTGACCCTTGCTGGAAACCCTCCATCCTAGAAATGTCACGACAGGTCGGCATATCTGCAGTTTGGCTTTGTTGACTTTGTATCCTAAGTTCACCAGATGAGTAAGAATGGTAACAGTATCCTGTAACCAGAGCTCTTCAGAAGTACAAGCAATTAGCAAGTCATCAACATATTGAATCAACACGGTGTTACTGCTCAAAAGGTTCTGTGTCAGTAAGACAGCTAGACACAGGGCTACCAGTTTTAGTGCATTTTGGCTCTTCATGGCCAGTCTCACCTGTTCCCATCCTTATGTCAAACTCAGCCCTTGAAGTTTCTAGCTGATTTGATAACCGTCTCAAGTCCCTCTCATATCTGACTCAACTTTCCTTTCCTTTCATTCCACATCCAGATCCTCACCAGTAATACACCTTCTCTACTGTTACTGGCCCTAATTTTAGGCCTGACAACCCTACCTTGCATTTTACCTTGTTTTCTTCCCCTACTTGCTCTCCTCCAGCTGCTATCTTCACTTCCAATATCTTCCTCCTCTTCTTCTTCTGATTTACATTTACATTTTCGGCATTTAGCAGACGCTTTTATCCATAGCGACTTACACAATGAGCGGAACACGATGAGCAATTGAGAGTTAAGGGCCTTGCTCAGGGACCCAACAGTGGCAACTTGGTGGTGGCGGGGCTTGAACTGGCAACCTTCTGTTTACTAGTCCAGTACCTTAACCATCAAGCTATCACTGGCCCCGATCTTCTTCTGATTCCTGCCTCCCAGATTCTAGTTCCTGTTCTCTTGGAGGAATACACTCAGCCCTCTCTACTTTATCAGTCAACATCTTTACTTGATCTGTTAACGCATTGGACAATTGCTGTACCTGTTCTTGTACTTTCATTTGAAAATCAAACTGTTGCCTTCTAAGCTGCTCATATTCTTCTGATTTAGCATGTAAAACCCCACTTAGCACCTTTAATGTCACATTTGATGTGTGTATGTCTTTACCTTGTTCACTCTGATGCTCATTATCAGTGTGTTTGTGTGTGCTGTAAAACAGGAGCGCTGGGTGTGGTATTTGAGGTATGTGTGAGAGTGAGAGACGGGAGGGAGGTGGCAGTCTGCTCAGAAATGGCTGACACTACCTATGGGGAGGGGCGCAGCTCAGCACAGCTGTGTCGGGCGGCGCCATCTGTGCTGAATTGGTTACTTCCTGTTTCTCCTCAGTGGGTGTGTGTGTGTGATTTTCAGCGGGGGCAGAATTCACGCTTAAACAAATGGCTTCTTATGTTGGACTATAATCTGTGTCAGAGCTAAATCATTTTCAACAGATATTAAAACCCTTTTAAAAGTAAATTTTTTCAACCTTTTAGCTTTCTCCAATTCACTATCAACTACAGAGGGGAGCACATACAGTATTTCTAAAGTTTAACATCAACACTACAATGGAGGCCTTAAACTTTTGGATCACGTAGACATGTGTTCCTAACTTCACAACCCCCACACTAGGGCTGGACGATATGGCCAAAACCCATATCACGACACAACTCCCAACCTCGGTCGACACGACACAATTCCGATACCGACATGAACAATACAAATCCCAGAAAAACAGCCAAAAACACCAACATTGAAAGGCCTCACATGCAAACCTCTGAACCCTGACAGTCCATGAAATCTCACCCTTTACAACCACACAATATTTTAGAAACAATAACGATATATTAGCTTTTACCTTTTACTTGTATTCAGCATTTGTATACAGAGAAAAACACGACATCACTCTTAAACAGACACAAGCTTTGACAATATATAATCTAATATATTAACATATGTCTTAATCAGAGGTGGAAAGAGTACCAAAAAAAACTGTATCCAAGTAAAAGTACTATTACTCCAATGAATCCTTACTTAATTACGAGTAAAGTTACTACTCTTAAAATCTACTCAAGTAAAAAGTAGAAAGTAACTCATTTGGAATGTACTCACAGTAAACAGCAGGGGGTCTCCTCTGTGTAATGCAAACAGGAGTGGATACAAACCTCACAACAGTAGTCTTTAATTCAAATGCAATAGAACAAACGTTGTCCTTAACTCAAATGCAATAGAAGAAACATGTTGATGCAACAATTAAAACAGTTAGGGATGTGTAATGTGTCATTTCAAATGACATAAAACTTTTTCAAACTGTATAATCACTAGCGATGTGTCGTAAAATGATTCGAATCTATGAACCGGCTCTTCTAACCGAAACAAAGGAACCGACTCTTCCGGGAGTCGTTATGTAAATATACGGCTCCCTAAAAGGAACCGAGACAAAAGACTCGACTCCCCGTCGCAAAATTCACTGCAACAGTTTTCCAGCCGCGATCTCTTTAGCATTTTTATTACTTTGCTCAGTAACAGATGCTATTCAAAATGTAGCAATTACTAATGCAAAACATACTCAAGCAAAAAGCAAAATCACAGTCTGCAAAATGTGCTTTAAAAACTACTCTGTTATAGTAACCAGTGTAAACAAAGCCTTAACACTGAGCACTGGTTTCGTGTATGCGGCGTACGTCATCATGCACCGACGTATGCGCACCGATCGAATTTGCCCAAAAATCATATCACCGTTATTGAAACATTTTCCATCGCGATATACCTCGACATCAAATCACTGTCCAGCACTACCCCACACATTAAACAAAGAACAATCTCTCAACGATACATGCACCAATACACCCAGCAAATCTCCTATCACGATTAACAAGCGCTGTGTTACTCACATAATTTTAATATTATTCACTATAACAACCCTGATTAAGGAGATTTTCCTTAACTATTTGTGAAAATGTCTTACTCCTCTCAGTGGAGAGGGGTAATACTTTTCATGCATGGATGAATTCTACTCTAAGTGCCCCCTTTCCTAGTTTAAGAACCTTAAAGTTGAAGAACGCTACCTACCTTAAAACACACTTAGTAAGGTACCATGTCCTATACTTCGTCTCAATTCATAGTTATCCTTAAGATCATAAAATTAAGTTAAATTATAAAATTATCTGCACCAACTTACCCACTCCTGGCATACGAAGTCAAAATGGCCGTTGGACAAACATAACACGCTGTGCGCATAGAGCCAAAATGGCCGACGGACAGAAATAACACGCTGCCCTCCCAGAGTCAAAATGGCCGACGGACAGAAATAACACGCTGCCCATTCAGAGCCAAAATGGCGGATAGACAGAAAACCACGCTGCGTTCCCAAGACCAAAATGGCGGATAGACGGGAACCCACGCTGCGTTCCCAAGACCAAAATGGCGGATAGACGGGAACCCACGCTGCGTTCCCAAGACCAAAATGGCGGATAGACGGGAACCCACGCTGCGTTCCCAAGACCAAAATGGCGGATAGACGGGAACCCACGCTGCGTTCCCAAGACCAAAATGGCGGATAGACGGGAACCCACGCTGCGTTCCCAAGACCAAAATGGCGCCGACGAACAAAAGAATACACGCACACACACGGTTTCACCCGCGGTTCACAGACAAACATACACAGAGACTTACTGACAAACAAAAGGTAACAGATAAAGTGAACTGCTCACCCACGGTTTCACCCGCGGTTCGCAGACGAATATACACAGAAACACTGACAAACAAAGCTCCTGATGTACTATTTACGAACCGAATTTAGAATTTAGGATAATCAAATTATTCCAGCCCCGTTCCCAAAACAGACAGGCTAGTTAGAATTTAGAACGATCGAATTAGGCTAATTCCGTTACCGAAACAGACGAACTAGCCGAGTCCCGTTCCCAAAACAGCCAGACTCCTTTGAGATTAACAATCAAATTACCCGAATTCCGTTACCGAAACAGACGAATTCGTTAGAATTTATTACACTCGAATTAGGTTCTTGCCCCGTTGCCAAAACAGACAGGCTTCCCTCACTCCAATTGTGTTCCGGGCCCAGCCGCTGCCGAACACATGGCGCCCTGTACAGTTTCTTTTTTAGACCGGTCTGGTTCACACTCAGCAATCAGGAAACATACAATTTTAGTTAGAGCATATATTCACAGTCTTAAACTATCTAATGATACTTTAGTAATTTAATCAGACACTTACGGATTCCGAGATTCAATTTTACACTCAATACGCTAAATAGTAAATGCAGCTAATATATACAGAGAACATCTGTTTACCTTGTGTAGACGCGTCTTGTATTGAGTACAAAAGATCCTCAGAATCTCGGTCTTAGCTCAAACAGCTGAATCGATTTTGCTGCTATTTCAGGCCTCTTGAACCATCCTCGGCTACCATCTGTTAGGACGAATCTTTTGTCGAGAGGTCCTGAAGAAAGCAGTCAGAGAATCCAGAAAGTACTCTTCAAAAACACTTTATTAAGTGTAAGAAATGATCTGTGAATATATGTCAGAGCTAAGCCGATCGGCGCTCCTTTCTCCTGCAATCCAAAACGATCGCCAGCCAAGAAGAGAGAGCCTGCGTCTGAGCGCGCCGTTCTTTTAAACTAGTCTAGGCTCCTCCTCCGCCGCTGCTGTTGGAGCCAATGAAATGTGCTAAAGAGGCCAGGGCTCCGCCTCCCCCCCCCTTGGTAGGAGTCAGGAAGGGAGCATGGCCAGCGCCATTTTGAACAAAGGGAGCATGGCCGGCGCCATTTTGAACAAAAGACCACGTGGGTGAATGCCGGGAAACTTCCCATATTAAATGTACGTTTTTTATGTTCCGAAAATCCTAACAAAGGGTACTGGCAAGTTCCATTGACCCCTGAAGCTTCTAATATTTCAGCTTTTGTAACTCCAGACAACTTCCTGCAGTACACGGTCTTACCATTTGGTCTAAAAAACGCTCCTGCTACATTTCAGCAACTTATTAATGTTGTAGTTGGTAATGTACCAAATTGCTCTGCATATCTAGATGACCTTGTTGTTTATTCATCTGATTGGAGTAGTCACATACAAACACTACAAACCCTTTTTGAACGTTTAGCCGAGGCTTATCTTACTCTTAATTTAGCTAAGTGTGAATTTGCTAAAGCTACGGTTACGTATTTGGGGAAACAAGTCGGTGGAGGTCAGGTACGTCCTTTAGAGGCCAAGGTAGAGGCAATTAGGGAGTTTTCTATTCCACGCACTAGGCGTGAGCTGCGTAGATTTTTGGGTATGGCAGGCTATTATAGAGCGTTTTATAGAAATTTTTCATCTGTGGTGGAGGCTCTCACAAAGCTACTTAGCCCCTCTGTAACTTTTAAGTGGTCTCCTGAGTGTGAACATGCTTTCCGAAGTGTCAAAGTACTCTTAAGTGAGACCCCTGTTCTTGCGGCCCCAGACTTTAGTAAGCCTTTTCAGCTGGAGGTCGATGCCAGTGCTGTCGGTGCCGGTGCGGTGCTTTTACAGGTGGACAGAAATGGTGTAGCACATCCGGTGTGTTATTTCTCCCGAAAGTTTAATAAACACCAGTTGAATTATTCAACTATTGAAAAAGAGGCGTTAGCTTTATTACTTGCCCTTCAGCATTTTGATGTATATGTTGGTTTAAGTTCTGTACCTGTTGTTGTTTACACGGATCATAATCCTTTGGTATTCTTATCACGCATGTATAATCAAAATCAAAGGTTAATGAGATGGGCTCTTTTGATACTTGACTATGTGCTGGAAATTAAACATAAGAAAGGTGTACATAATGTTATTGCTGATGCCCTTTCACGTGTATAGCAATGTTGTGATGTAAGTTTTTTTTTTTCAGCATCGCAAACTAACTTTGCTCTCTCTTTTGGAGGGGCATGTTACATGCAAGTGCTGCACGTATGTTTTTCTTTCCTTTTCTTTTTGCCTCTACCTAACTTCACTACAGGTGCAGAATGGAGCCTGTAAAAAGAACGCCGCTATTACTCCGTAGCCAATCCGCGTTTCCTGTTTTGTCTTTGGAGGCGGGTCTTGGAGCATAAAGGCACCTATGGAGACGGAGCTGTGGAGGAGGAGCACTACAGTTAGGCTGAGACTGTGTTTGGGAAACTGCTGAATTGTTTGGACCGCAAAACCGCGTGTAGTATTATAGATAAGTCATATTCTCAGCGTGCTCCTACTGATTGTTATTTATTCAAACCGCTTGTAGTAATATAGATAAGTTATATTCTCAGCATGCTCCTGCTGATTGCTATTTGTATATTTTGGCTCATTTTGAAAACGTGAAGCGTGGACAGGCAAGTTACACACACACACACATGATAGTACTAAATTAATTGTTTAGACACACTAGGTTAGAGGCTGGTGCCACTTATGTACTTTTGAGTAAGTTTAGTTTTGGTTAGGCAGTTTAGCTGTTTTGTTCTTTTCTTTCTTTTGGCACAGTCTATGGTCCACCTTTACTTTTGAGTCTAAAATGTTTTGAATTTTAGTTCTATATTTGTATGCCGCAAAGAAGTTGGATTGTTTAATTATTTGATTTTGTTTGTTTGTGAAAACCTGTAAAAACTCACTTATGTTATTCTCTTTCTAAGTAAAACACGAACAATTACTACTGGCAATCATCACGGTCGTGATCTCTCATTTATTTATTTACTTATTTATTTACTTTTTCTTAAACACACAGTCACATGGTTACCTCCTCCTTACCCCTAGTAATAACATCTTTTAGAGGAACGTAACAACTACTGTCATCTTAACAACAAGACCTTAGATGCTTTATCAGGGGATTGTGGTTGGTGCCCCGCAGGCTCATACTAGACCAACTACACCTCCAGTTTCGGTCCTGCCAGTTGCCGAATTGGGGGAAGTGAGTTCGTCTGTAAGCATTGAGGTTAGTGGTTCAGAGCCACTAGCTGGCTCTGACGTTGAGGTTGCTGGTTCTAGTTTAGAGGGCAGGCGACGGACGACCCGAGTAATGGCAGGACAGCATAGAAATCCTCAGCACTTACCAATGGCAGTGGTAGGTGTAGTTCCCGAGTTGGCACCTCCTTCAGCATCAGGTTTAAGTAACATGGCTGAAGCATACTTCAGGCCTTGGTTTTAAGGGGATTATCAGGCTCCAATGTGTTGGTGCTTTTGACAACGGGACGCAGACACAAAAAACTGGGGGTAGAATGTAACCGGTAGAGCATTACCGTTTATAGTATGTGGGTTGCGGCAGCCACCGTAGCGTATACTCACCTGATTAGCACAGGTGAGTATAAAGGTAAGGTACTGTAGGTGTTTGGTGTTTGTGCTGGTTTTCTTCCCTGTGTTGGGTCGTACGGCGTGGGTTTTGTGCTCTTGGACATTTCGTAGAAGTCGTGTTCGCTGAATACGGGTGTCGTTTTGTTCCGGTGCCTGGTTGCCACACCGCTATTTTTTAGCAACAGTCTATGCTCAGTACATTGGTCTCTGGGCGGCTAATTGGGGTCGTCGTGAACAGTGCTTGTCATAAGGTAGGTTTTTATCATGTTGTATATAGTCTCTTTTATTGAGTTGAGATTCATGGCGGGTACCCCTGTTTAGGCATGTTGATTGGCGTGCTCGATAACAGGTGTGTATAGAAGTTGGCGCTGGTAGGTATTACATTTAATTGTTGTGGTTACAATGCAAGCTGTAATGTAACTTGTAAAGTGTGTGGTTGGGATTCGGGGTAGAGCGTTTGTTTATTTCATTAGATCGTGACTGCATGGTGTTGATGGGGCAGAACGTTCCTGCTGCTAGATGGTATTTGCATTTATTGGTATTTACAGTCTAAAGGTACGTACATTTGTTTGCTGTGGGCTTAAAATATTTTATTGTAACTTATTGTTGTTTATCATAATGTATTGTGATTAGGTCCTATACTGGAGCCACTTCTGGTGGGCCTAGGTGGCGCTCTGGGTACCAAGGACGGAGTTTTGATATTTATCCGGTATATTGGTAGTGCTCTTCTTGTATCCTTGTAATACTTGGCTGGTGAAATTGTCACTATTTTTGGGGGTTTGTAGTGAGTGTGATTTTTATTAGCGGGTTAAAGAAATAGAACATAGTGCAGGAATTTGCTCAACCAATATACCTGATTGGTTTAATTGTTTTTTTTGTTTTCATTTGTAGATCTGTATGTTTAGGCCCTTTGTTATAATAATATTTGAAGATTTTAAACTGTATTGTATTTTATTATTGATGTGTATTGTTGTTGTGAAAGAAAACATTTAGTAAAGCTCAATTGAACCAGATTTTCCGTCTCTTTTAAAATTTCAAACGTACCTGTGTGCTGGTAGTTTCACTGGTAGTATATTCCTGGGGTGAAATTCCCTAGGTGGCGTTGTCGGATAAAACAATAAAATACTAAAATGAAATAAAACTTTGTAGTTTGGGTGAACCATCTCTCAGTGTGGTTGGCAGTGTGCCTACCCCACACTCTTTGAGACTGTTCCCTTGTTGCCCCTCGTGCCCATGCCACATATAAACTAAGTATATTTATTGAAAACTAAGACAGAACAGAGCAATACAAACTAACATACAGGACAAACAAGGCTGACAGGGCTAACACGGCTAAACAAAGACTAAACACAGGCTAAACAGAGACTAAACAGAACATACTAGACAGGCTAATGGGCTAATTATGCTAACAAATACTAAACAGACTAACAGGGCAAACAAACAGGTTAAACAGAGACTAAACAGGCTAAAGCTAAAGAACAGATACTATGGTGAAACAGAACTACAAGAACTAAACACAGACAAACAGAATTAAAGATAATAAACAGGCTAATGGGGCTAACATGGTTAAAGGGGCTAAACAAACAGAACTAATCAAACAAACTGGATGAAATGGCAAGGAGCAAGGTTGAGAAACAGATAAAGATTACCCAGGCAAAAGAACCAAGTCACAAACAGAGTTACCACAGCAAACAGCGTTACCAAGAATAGTCTCCAACCAGCCTTTCCCTGAGCCTCTCCTAAATACTAGCAGCTGGGGCTAATTAGTACTGCATATTGTACATGTATTGTAGGTGTTTGGTTTTTGTGCAGTATCATTCACTGTAAACCTGAACAAGTTCAACTGACTCAAAATTTTTGAGGAAACTGATTACCTCAAAAAATTTAAGTCGACAAACTCTATTGTTTAAAGTAAACAAATTTATCACATGTACTGTACTTCATAAAATTGATTACACTATACTTAATATTTAATGTTTTCCTTACTATATAAATTTAATTTAATTTGATTTAAAAAAAACTGTATACAGTGTACTTAAAATTTTAATGTTTTCCAAACTATATTTATTAAATGTAATACTACTCAAAACTTTTAGAACTTTTAAGTTTAATATACTTAAATATTATTATTAGGTATACAAGTAATAAAAATGTGTCAGATGGAGTCTTAGTTAACTCAAATATTTTAACCAGCAAGTACTCAAATAAGTCTATTACCCACTTAAAATATTTTAGGAAACTAATTACCTCAAAGTAATTACGTAAACATAACTCAAATACATACAATCACAACAATTAAAATAAACAACAAAACAAAATCTGCTAAAATTAACATTTTATTTTAACTATAACCTGTCCATAACACCCTGACAGGATAGAAGGTAGTACAACTGCACAATTAATGTGCCAATTACAACAGTATGTATACATGTTTTAATAAGCTTTCACTGAAGTACAGTAAAACATCAATAGAAAACGTACATTTTACTGTTTTTTTAAACAAAAAGAAATGTGCAAAAGTTTGAAAAAATTGTGTAAACAAGTACACAAAAAAGTGCATTTTTGTACCACTTTAACAATAATAAAAAAACTTCATAAACAGCATAGAATTTACTGTAGACTATACACTGATCAGCCATGCATAACATTAAAACCACCTCCTTGTTTCTACTCTCACTGTCCATTTTATCAGCTCCACTTACCATATAGAAGCACTTTGTAGTTCTACAATTACTGACTGTAGTCCATCTATTTCTCTACATACTTTTAGCCTACTTTCACTCTGTTCTTCCATGGTCAGGACCCCCACAGAGCAGGTATTATTTAGGTGGTGGATCATTATCAGCCCCGCAGTGACACTGACATGGTGGTGGTGTGTTAAGTGTGTGTTGTGCTGGTATGAGTGGATCAGACACAGCAGCACTGCTGGAGTTTTTAAACACCGTGTCCACTCACTGTCCACTCTATTAGACACTCCTACCTAGTTGATCCACCTTGTAGATGTAAAGTCAGAGACAATCGCTCATCTATTGCTGCTGTTTGAGTCGGTCATCTTTTAGACCTTCATCAGTGGTCACAAGACGCTGCCCACGGGGCGCTGTTGGCTGGATGTTTTTGGTTGATGGACGATTCTCAGTCCAGTGCTGTGTCTGATCTACTCATACCAGCACAACACACACTAACACACCACCACCATGTAAGTGTCACTGCAGTGCTGAGAATGATCCAACACCTAAATAATACCTGCTCTGTGGGGGTCCTGACCATTGAAGAACAGCATAAAAGGGGACTAACAAAGCATGCAGAGAAACAGACTGGACTGTCAGTAATTGTAGAAATACATAATAAATAAGTGCTTCTGTATGGTAAGTCGAGCTGATAAAATGGGCAGTGAGTGTAGAAAGAAGGAAGTGAATTTAATGTTATGGCTGATCAGTATATGGAATCTACAATGTATTTAAACAATACAGTAAAGAAAAACTGCAAATCACAAACAGGTTTAAGTAACTGCAGAACATACAGATAAGAAAAAAGAACTACATGTAATATTGTACAAGGCAGGAGCTAAGTGTGAAGGGAAATTCTATTATTTAGATGGAAACGGCAAACACACGCACGTGTGTGTGTGTGTATATATATACTGTGTATATATATATATATATATATATATATACATACACACATATACAGTATATACTGTGTATATATATATATATATATATATATATATATATATACACACACACACATATATATATACTGTATATATATACAGTGTATCACAAAAGTGAGTACACCCCTCACATTTCTGCAAATATTTCATTATATCTTTTCATGGGACAACACTATAGACATGAAACTTGGATATAACTTAGAGTAGTCAGTGTACAACTTGAATAGCAGTGTAGATTTACTGTCTTCTGAAAATAACTCAACACACAGCCATTAATGTCTAAATAACTGGCAACATAAGTGAGTACACCCCACAGTGAACATGTCCAAATTGTGCCCAAATGTGTCGTTGTCCCTCCCTGGTGTCATGTGTCAAGGTCCCAGGTGTAAATGGGGAGCAGGGCTGTTAAATTTGGTGTTTTGGGTACAATTCTCTCATACTGGCCACTGGATATTCAACATGGCACCTCATGGCAAAGAACTCTCTGAGGATGTGAGAAATAGAATTGTTGCTCTCCACAAAGATGGCCTGGGCTATAAGAAGATTGCTAACACCCTGAAACTGAGCTACAGCATGGTGGCCAAGGTCATACAGCGGTTTTCCAGGACAGGTTCCACTCGGAACAGGCTTCGCCAGGGTCGACCAAAGAAGTTGAGTCCACGTGTTCGACGTCATATCCAGAGGTTGGCTTTAAAAAATAGACACATGAGTGCTGCTAGCATTGCTGCGGAGGTTGAAGACATGGGAGGTCAGCCTGTCAGTGCTCAGACCATACACCGCACACTGCATCAACTCGGTCTGCATGACCATCATCCCAGAAGGAAGCTGACGCACAAGAAAGCCCGCAAACAGTTTGCTGAAGACAAGCAGTCCAAGAACATGGATTACTGGAATGCCCTGTGGTCTGACGACCAAGATAAACTTGTTTGGCTCAGATGGTGTCCAGCATGTGTGGCGGCACCCTGGTGAGAAGTACCAAGACAACTGTATCTTGCCTACAGTCAAGCATGGTGGTGGTAGCATCATGGTCTTGGGCTGCATGAGTGTTGCTGGCACTGGGGAGCTGCAGTTCATTGAGGGAAACATGAATTCCTACATGTACTGTGACATTCTGAAACAGAGCATGATCCCCTCCCTTCGAAAACTGGGCCTCATGGCAGTTTTCCAACAGGATAACGACCCCAAACACAACCTCCAAGATGACAACTGCCTTGCTGAGGAAGCTGAAGGTAAAGGTGATGGACTAAACCCAATTGAGCACCTGTGGCGCATCCTCAAGTGGAAGGTGGAGGAGTTCAAGGTGTCTAACATCCACCAGCTCCGTGATGTCATCATGGAGGAGTGGAAGAGGATTCCAGTAGCAACCTGTGCAGCTCTGGTGAATTCCATGCCCAGGAGGGTTAAGGCAGTGCTGGATAATAATGGTGGTCACACAAAATATTGACACTTTGGGCACAATTTGGACATGTTCACTGTGGGGTGTACTTACTTATGTTGCCAGCCATTTAGACATTAATGGCTGTGTGTTGAGTTATTTTCAGAAGACAGTAAATCTATACTGCTATACAAGTTGTACACTGACTACTCTAAGTTATATCCAAGTTTCATGTCTATAGTGTTGTCCCATGAAAAGATATAATAAAATATTTGCAGAAATGTGAGGGGTGTACTCACTTTTGTGATACACTGTATATATATATATATATATATATATATATATATGTGTGTGTGTGTGTGTGTGTGTGTGTGTCTATATACACACACACACACAGCAATTTCGGTATCTCCAATTAACCTGACTGGGAGTTCAGTTTAGTATTGTTACATTGAGCCAATTTTTAAAATCATCATTTGTGTTAAGATTTACATAGTTAAGATAGTTAAACTGTCTACTGTCAGGCCACAACACCAGAGGTAAACACTGCAAATTAAGTGAATCACTGAAACAGAGATTGAAATTTGACAGGTAAAAAGAATTAAAAATTTCCTATTAGCAAAATCTGGATCATGGCACAGTACTCACCCACCATCATAAAACATTAATACTTTTTGGAACCAATTTGCAATAAATGCAAAAACCAAACAATAGCTAAGAACATTTCACAAGGAAAAAAAATGGAGGGTGAGGAATGGGAGAGGAAGAAAAAAAGTAACAAAAAAATGCAACCAGTCCCATCCAAAGGCAGCATATTTCTTGCCCTTTACACCACCAGCAGCTCATTTTTTAGATTCAGTAACCTAGGAGCTAGTGGTTTTAAGTCATCTAAGCCCATGAGGACTTTCTGGATGAAGTTGAATGTGTGGGTCAGTTGTTTTGGATAGTCGAGATGTAGTGCATACATTAAACCAAACATCATGAGGAAAGCATCAGCCAAATAAGGAAGTTCATTCAGAACAATGTCACCTTCCAGCACAATTGCAATCCTGGCAGGACTGAACTGGACAAGAGAACTTGGGTCTTCGTTTACAACACTTAGTAAAGATACTGCCAGGTCTGCAATGTCCGGTTCATCCTCTTGTTCTGTCTGAAAACATATGCAATATTTATTTATTTATTTTAAATGTAACACAATGTTTAACAAGTATCTGTTTTATTTATGGCAGAACAGGTGTTATTAATTGTATGTTTATAGTTTTCTGTCTTGTTACAGGACCATTTTATATTTTCATTTTAATGTTATAGCGGCAAGGTATAGGTTAAAACTGTTTTAGTAGCTTACTGTATTTGACAACTTACATTCCAAGTCCTGAAAAACTGAGAGTCATCTTCACGTAGATACACAGGAAGGGCTCGAAGCGCAGCAGTACGTCGGTGGTTAATATCAATTTGCTTCTGTAAAGAGAAACATGAAAAATAAGATGAGTGACAGAAAGAAATAGAGCATGGGACAGGAAAAAACTAAATACAGGATGGAGCAGATAAGCAGAAAAATCAGAAGAAGAAGCTTTTTCCTATTTAGGGTTGCGGTGGGCGATTCACTGGGCAAAAGGAATAGGAAACACCCTGGACAGGTCACCAGTCCATCACAGGGGTAACACACGCACACACCTTGGACAACTTTGTCTGCATGTCTTTGGAATGTGGGAGAAAACCAGAGCATCCAGAGGAAACCCAAACTGGCACAGGGAGAACATACTAACTGCACACAGAAAGGACCTGGATCGCCCCACCTGAGAATCAAACCCAGGACCATCTTGCTGTGAGGCAACAACACAACCCACTGCGCCACTGTGCCACCCTCAAAGCAGTAATTATCAATGCAATATCTTTGTTAAAATAAGGTGATGTCACATACCAAAACATCATAAGCACTGAAGATGTTCCTTAGAGCATCAGACGTCTTGCCAGTACGTGCAGCCTTCTGCCTAAAGATGGCCAATAGTCGTGGTGTGTGCTTGTCCAGCTCTGAATAAAACTTGCTCTGCAAATTGACACTTGTGATCCTGTGAAATTCTGCACAAACCTAAACATACAAGCATACAGTCATTTACAACTTATTTTTAATGTACTTTAACTTGAAGTTTTACAATGATGAATTACCACAAAAACATAAAAAAAATACACATGGGAGAAAGTAAAAAAAAGAATTTACCTGTGACTCCAGCCGAAGAGCAGGCCAATTCTGTAGAAAATCCTTGACTGGTTGTGATGGGTTGTCAACAATGACCTGCTTACGTCGCAGTGCATACGTAGTTTGCATAAATCTCTCTATGAACTGAAGATTTCTGTCAATCTTTGAAACTTCATCTGCTATTTGCACTCTTAGTCGTTCTAGGCTCAGGGCATTCTCTCCTCTTGGGAAATTTGGTAGATAGTTCACCTCGGCTCGACGAGCTCTTTTGATGTTGCTGTGGGGCGATTCTCGGTCTGGGTAACTTCGGCTTCTCTTTCCCGAGTTAACAGCCACCTCATCACATCCAGATCTGCTCAGTTTGGTCCGATAGTTACCCATCTTGAATTTTAAGCTCGTCTTCCAACCATACCAGCCACAGTGACTTCCTGGCTCTGTAAGGCAGGGGTGCTTGGTAACAAGAGCCTCTGCAGCTGTAGCCATTTCTTTGTCACTAGGGTAGGCCTTAAAAGTGTGTATAATTTTAGCCATGTTTTCCAAGATGTCATGCTTTTGTGCTCTTGTTAATTTCAAAGTTTTCCCAGTATTCTGATATGCTGTATTTCCAGCTTCAAGGACATACTCAACATCATAAGAAAAAAGAGGTACTGGAAACACATCAGGCCAGGTCTGAATACGTGCCAGGGCGTGGGGGAGTAATTCTGTGTCTGACGTTCCAGTTGAGCTAGCATCACTTTCAGATCTCAAAACCTTCAGTACTGCCTTTTGTGGCAGTTCTGTAATGTCTGCAAGAACACAGAGCTGTCCTCCAAAGTCAGGGTCTTCATATTGTAAGGTGAAGTCAAAATCAAGATGAGGTTTGAATTTCTCTCGCATTATGATTATCAACTCTTGCACTGATGTGGGGCGTGTTGGAAGCAACATCTTGTGAGCAATATCGGTGGCTATGAAGACTCTTAATAACAATCTGTCTGATTCTGCCATCTAATGAAAGCAAACAACATGAAATGTTTTGCTATCACTATATATTTTCAGAAAAAGAACACATTCCACACATTCTACAATATTTACTGAATTGGATATTAGCTAGTTCTTGTGTAACTGATTGCTCTTCTTAAAAAAAAAAAAAAAGAACATTAGTTTCAAGTTAGTGGGTAGAGAAAGACATACCTTGTCAATGTACAAGTAAAAATCGCATTGTGGTCAACAGCAACTGGCCTTCTATGCTATAAGCAGAAAGAGGAATGATGTCATTCAAGTCTGACACAGTGCAAACAGTCAGTTCACCTGGAACCAGGTTATATGCCCTTAGATGTTCTATATAATTGGACTTGTGCTTCCTGCAGAGAAAGGCCACATTATTATTTTCAAGCAGGATATCTTCAATCTTACTAAACTGAGGCAATCCCCCCTCTACACCTGCAGAAATAAAAGACCCAGCACCAATATCAGTACCATCAATTGTAACATGCGATGTTCTGTATATGAAATTGCTGTCAGTCTTTTGTTTAATGTAATGCTTTGCCACGTCAGGTAATGTTGAAACCAATATGGAAGTCACAACTGATGCTTGCTGATGTGGTCTGAAAAATGATGGAGCACCAAGATGGTAAGCCATCATATACTGGTGTCTGACAGCCAGGGTCTTGAGTACATTTTTAAAGTTTTGAGTGTCATGTACAACCTGCTTAAAAAAGCGGTGTTTACCCTCAAAACGCATGGTCCATAAGTGAACAAGAGGACCAAAACATCTGATCAGTTCTGGGTAATGTTCAATGTAATGGTGTTTTGGCCGAAGCCTAAACTGGGGGAAAACTTCAAGAAGCATCTGTCTGTGGTCCCTAATTTTAGTCTGTAAATACTGAATTGTTTCTTCAGTAAATGCTGGGGACAACATTAGCTCCACAATGTCTTTTAATTCCATTAACACTGCCCAGGCACCATCACCTTCTGGAATTACATTACCAATTATTAAGGGAAGTAGCCGTAGTAATGCAGCATTTTCATGCCCGTTGCCCCCTATGGTCATTTTTGAAGCATATGTTTTTACAACTGGCTTTGGTTTATCAACTTTGTCTGTATGTTGATATGGGAATGACACAATTCTTTGATTCAAATCGTCAAAAGTGAAATGCTTAAGACGAATCATTTCCTGAATGCATAAAGCTAACTCTACTGGCACAATCCCCTCCAAGAGGTCATGAAGAATATCTGGAGGAAAACCATTGATGGGATGAAAATGCTTCAATTTTTGCCTTAACACACAGTCTCTCATCACCCCAAATTCTTTGTCACTGTTGCCCTGTGTGACATTTTGGACATTTAGGTCATGATTTGCTTTGGTCCTCAAAACAAAATTGCCTTCAGAAACTTCCTGAGATTGAAAGAGGTCTCGAGTGGCCAGGCAGAACCTGCACACATATGCTGATCTGAAAGATTGGACAAAGCCTGCTAATCCATGAGCTGCTAGATTATCAGCGGCAACAAAAAGGACAGTGCCTTTGATAGACTTGCCAAGAGACTCAATGAACACACCATCTTGTTCCAGTGTTTTAATGTCTTGCACCAAAGGACCAAGGACTCTTTCATAACCAAAACTCTGGAGATCAGGTACTTTACATAACAATGCCAGCTGTATTACATGCAAAGTTGATCGATATTTGCTTGGCAGGTCTGCAAGAACCCAATATACTGACAGGAGTTTGTGTATTTTTCTTGAAGTACCTAAAGGATTTGCAACTTCTAGCTCATCAATGTATAAAATTAATGGCACTTTTAGCTCATGTGATGTTGACAGCAACTCATTTTCTTGAAAGTACAAACCATCTCGATGACTTGCATAGTGGTTGGGCTGAGAACAGCAAGCTTTTTGAAGTTTATCATGTATATCAGTATGTTTCAACAGCTCCTGAATCATATGAAGTATAGGCACATACACTCCGATGTGTCCAGGCTCTATGACATACTGAAAAGGCATGACCACAGGATAGTTTCTTTCTATGAATGATTTTCTTCGCTTATTGGAGGACAATTCTCCACCTACAGTTGTTGTGCTGACAAAAATATTACTATCTATAACAACGCTAACAACTTCATCAAGAACTGCATCACTTACAGTGGTGCAATGTTTCTTTAACACCTCACATATATTCTGTTTTAGAAGAGGCCTAGACAAGAGAAAGATCTGACTCAAATGCTCCACTATCTCTTGTGCTGCTAGCTCAGAAACATGAAGAATAGCCTGCATCTTTAAAAAGAGAGAAGCTAAATTGTGACATAACTGCACAGTTAACTGGTTGGTGTCACATTGCTCTTTGTCAACATCTAATGAGTTTTCATTGTCAGGTAGTCTTAAACCCTCACAAAAGTGTAAATTTTCATCAGAAGATTCAGCAGCATTTAGACCTAGAGTGTCTTCATCAGCAGAGACATCATTAAAGAATTCTGCACCAGCACAGACTCCATGTATTCTGCTTTTGTGAGCATTAAAGGATGAGTACACATTAGTACTATATGCACAATTCTTGTATGGACATGCTACCATTTCATGGGTTCTTAAATGTCCTCTTAAATGTGCAAAAAGGGTTCTCTCTGAAAAAGGTTGCTTGAACCCACACAAACAACACGTATACACCACCTGTACTTGTCGTCTCCCTTGAATTGTCCCAACTTTTTCTGTCTCTTTGTGAAACCGTGACACATGAATTTTAAGTGCATTAAACGATTGAAATGTGCAAATACATGTTTGATAGAGACATGGCAAAGGACTGACTTTTGAGAAATAGCTATGCTGCAAACGATAATGCCCAAGTAACTGTCCACAAGTATCAGAGGAGGCATCACATAACCTGCATTTCCACTCCATCAATACAGACAAGTATAAAGCAACTTGTAAAAATGATTGGGGAGGGGGAAAAAACAACTTAGAAATGGAAGTAGTGCTGTATTTCTAAAACACCTTTAGTTACTGAACATAGCATTCACAGCACTGTGTACAGTTGTTATTAGAGACAAGTAAAAGGACTGTTTTCACAAGAACTGTAATTCTTTCCAATGTATTGTCTCATTGGGAGAGTGTATTTACAAAAATCATATTAAATACTTATTAGACTTACCTTTGCAGTACTCTCTTAGGAACTAATCATATGTTCTGTCTTTAGTGTAAACCTCCTATTCATGCACACAAAAACAAACATTAATCACTTTTTGACAATACAAGCAATGTATTGTGCTATTTATACAGTAGGCAATGCCTTAGCATCACAATATTGTTTGCAATAAATAAAATAAAAATGCACCTATGAACTGTATTCACATTAATGTGTGTGCTCTTATCACCAAAAACCTAAACCTGTAAAGTAATAATAAAAAGACTGATTACTGTTAAATAGAAATCATGCTGCTATGCAAGTTTAAATTTAAAGATGCCAAAGGTTTAAAATGTGGATTCCATAATATTTCCCCTCAAGCCAGTGTTAAGACAGTATAATACCTTTTCTAAACACCCAGTTCTATTTTGCTGACTATCATTGCAGAAAGGAAAACAGCCATTGCTGAATGTAAAATTCTTAAAACGTCTAATTTAAAGAACTACTTCATACCCTAAGGTGCTCAGTGTCACGCTGAGTAGAAAGTGGACAGACGCTCGCGGAGAAAGATCCAAGCAGTTTAATAAAGTGCACAAACACAGCAAACAAATCCAAAAACACGAGGCTAAGAGAGGTCAAAAAACGAATACAAAAGTCCGATGCCGAAATAAACAAGCCAAGGAGAATCCAAAAAGCGATATCCAAAAACGGTAAGAAAAGGGTCATACACGATAAAGACTATCAGAACTATCAGAAACGCTCGGTATACCACAAGAATTGGCAATACTTCGCAATCTGGTAACAGATTGCGCTGCCTTAAATAACATTCTTAATTGGCCAAGTGCACACAGGTGTGTGACTAGAACTCAGGAGAGGGGGGTCGCTGAAATGCGTCCGTCTGGTATTCAGCGCATGTCAACAGTTCCGTACGTTCATCTACTGCACTCTGGGAATCGTAGTCATGCGTGACAATACCCCCCCTCAAGGAGTCCGATACAGCCGAGGCTCGAGGACGACCACGACGACCACCACCAGGCCGACCACCTGAGTTGCGTAGGTGCTGGTTCTGCGAAGCTTCTCGTGACTGCTTCCTGGGACGACCTCTGGGACGAGGGGCTGGTTTCCCCGGGTGGTTGTGGTGAAACTCGGCCACCAGGGTAGGGTCCATAATGTCCTGTGCTGGAACCCAGCTCCTCTCCTCTGGGCCGTAGCCCTCCCAGTCCACGAGGTACTGTAATTGGTTACCCCTTCTCCTGGAGTCAAGCAGTCTACGAACAGCATACACCAAGGTCCCTTCAATCATAGCTGGAGGGGGTGGTGACTCGTCCGGCAAAACCTCATCCAGAGGACCCGGAATGACTGGCTTAAGGAGAGACACATGAAAAGAGGGTGAGACTCGATAGTTTTGAGGTAGGTCCAGCTTGTAAGTGACCTCATTAATCTTTTCTTTTATCATAAAAGGACCAACAAATTTAGGAACAAGTTTTTTACTTCCCTCTTCAAACCTGAAGTCACGTGTTGACAGCCATACTCTATCCCCGGGGCTAAACTCTGGAGTTTCCCCTCTCCGTCTGTCCGCCGGGACCTTGTTTCTCCGCAAGACTTGTTCAATGCGCCGATGAGTGAACTCCCAAACCTCCTCGCTCCTCTTCATCCACTCATCCACTGCTGGAACATCCGTACTCACTGCTGTCCATGGCATGAGCGGAGGCTGATACCCCAGAACACACTGAAAAGGTGTTAATCCTGTGGCAGAGCTGGTGAGTGAGTTTTGGGCAATCTCTGCCCAGGGAAGAAAATGAGACCAATCCAATTGATTTTCATAACAATACAGTCTGAGAAACTTGGTTAGTTCTTGATTAGCACGTTCACATTGCCCATTAGTTTGAGGATGGTATCCAGAAGTTAAACTGATTGTTACCCCCATGTGTTCAAAGAAAGCGGACCATACCCTGGAGGTAAACTGTGCTCCTCGGTCTGACAAAATGTTCTCAGGTATGCCAAAAAAGCGGAAAACCTGGTGAAACAACGCCTCTGCAGTCTCAAAAGCTGTGGGCAGCTTAGCAAACGGTATGAACCGTACGGCTCTCGAAAAGCGATCAATCACTGTTAAAATCGTAGTATACCCTTGAGAAGGTGGCAGGTCCGTCACAAAGTCAATCGCAACATGCGACCAAGGACGCGCAGGAACTGGAAGTGGCACTAGCTTCCCAGCTGGTAATGCCTTGGGAGTTTTACATTGAGAGCAAGTTGAACATGAGGACACAAATTTATAAATATCAGAGTACATACTCTCCCACCAGTACCGATTAGCTAACAACTGTTGAGTTCGAGTTTCCCCTGGATGCCCAGATGATAATGAGGAATGAGCCCAAGTAATGAGGCGATCTCGAAAAGCCAAAGGAACATACTTTCTCCCCATAGGGCAATGAGCCGGTACAGTAATACTTTCTAGCTCCTTGTCAATGTCCTCATCAACCTGCCAACGAATGGCCGCCACAACGCAGTTCTTAGGAAGGATTGCTTCTGGAAGCTCTTGTACACTAGCCTCCTCCTCCCCTATAATCTGCCGTGAAAGGGCATCAGCCTTGGTATTTTTACTACCTGGACGAAATGTGATTTTGAACTTAAACCGAGAAAAAAACAGAGACCAACGTGCCTGTCTGGGATTCATTCTCTTAGCCTGACGTAAATATTCAAGATTCTTGTGATCCGTGAGAACGATAAAGGGGTGAAGCGCACCCTCCAACCAATGTCTCCACTCTTCGAGGGCTAACTTAACCGCAAGCAGCTCCCGGTCTCCAATGCTGTAATTTCTTTCGGCTGGACTTAGTTTATGAGAAAAGAATGCCACAGGATGCATCTTACCCGGATCTCCTACGTGTTGGGAAAGAACAGCTCCCACACCCACCTCGGAAGCGTCAACCTCAACTAAGAAAGGTTTCGTGGGATCGGGATGAATGAGGATAGGGGCAGACGTGAAAGCTTCTTTCAACTTCTTGAAAGCAGTTTCTGCCCTACCATTCCACACGAGACGTCTGGGTGACCCCTTCAGAAGAGAAGTTAAAGGTGCAGAATATGTACTGAAATTTCGAATAAATCTCCGATAAAAATGAGCAAATCCTAAAAAACGCTGTAGTTCCTTAATCGTGGATGGAACAGGCCAGTCTATCACAGCATCAACCTTATGGTCATCCATGACAACCCCTTCTGTGCTAATAATGTAACCCAAGAAGGAAATACATTGGCAATGAAATTCACACTTTTCTCTCTTCACAAAGAGCTGATTCTCTAACAAGCGCTTAAGCACCTGACGAACATGACTGACATGAGTTGCATAGTCTGGAGAGTATATCAGGATGTCGTCTATATAAGCAATTACAAAACGGTCCAACATATCTCTAAGCACATCATTTATAAAAGCTTGGAACACAGAGGGCGCTATAGAGAGCCCAAACGGCATCACCAGATATTCATAATGACCATTACAAGTACTAAAAGCAGTCTTCCACTCATCACCCTCTCTTATACGAACCAAGTTATAAGCACTACGGAGATCAAGCTTAGTGAAATACTTGGCTCCCCGGAGCTGTTCTAAGGCTACTGGTACCAAAGGCAAAGGATACGGGTATCCTTTGGAAACCAGATTCAAACCCCTGTAATCAATACACGGCCGGAGACCCCCTTCCTTTTTGTCTACAAAAAAGAAACCAGCTGAGGCTGGAGAAGAGGAGGGACGAATGAAACCCTGTTGAAGAGCTTCCTGAATGTACTCGTTCATAACTTGACGCTCTGTTTGAGAAAGTGGGTATATGCGTGACTTGGGAGGAGTGGCTCCTTCTAGGAGTTCAATCGCACAATCATACGGGCGATGAGGAGGCAACTCGGTAGCCCTTACCTTACTAAAAACTTCACTAAGGTCAGAATATTCTACTGGAACATCTACTTTGCATTCCCTCTCAGGACCTTCCACTAAAGTAGCATGTAATGCTAGCTTAGGTTTATTAATGCAATGTCTCATGCAATAAGGAGACCATGTTAAAAGTTCCGACCTTGCCCATGAAATCAATGGATCATGTTTTCTTAACCAGGGTAACCCTAAAATAATAGAATATTCAGCCGACTCTAACACAAAAAAACTTATCTCTTCAGAATGTAAAGCGCTTGTGTCCATCTTGATGGGAACAGTCACTTGTGATACCATTCCCGATCCTACAGGATTACCATCCAGAGCTGAAAGGGTAAGGCTTGCCCTTAATGCTTGGGTGGGAATGCACAGCTGTTCCACAATGCGTGCATTGATGAAGTTTCCCTCGGCACCGGAATCAATTAACGCTGGAAAAACACACACAGAGGCAACACTTGGGCAGTTTAACGTAACAGGGAGGAGAAATGATCGTGATACCAACCCCTTAGTGGGAATACTCACCACATTAGCGTGTAAAGAGAACTTTCCTGGGGTCGGCGCCAATCGTCGTGGATTTACAGGGCAGTTGCGCACCTGATGTCCAGACTCACCGCAGTACAAGCACAAGCCCTCATAAAATCGACGACGTCTCTCCTCCGGGGTTAAACGTGTAGAATCACACTGCATGAGGTTCTCTGGATCAGCAGAGCTTCGAGGGTTAAACTCCCATTCTTGATACCCCTGCGGCTGTGCAGGAACATTGCGCTTCCTCACAAGTCTTGTAGCCATTCGGTCTGGTTTGCGTGCATTCAAGAGATGATCCAAACGAGTAGCTAAATTATAAAGTTCTTCCAAAGTTAAATCCTCATCCTTGCATGCCAACTCCTTCAGAATGTCCGTGTTCAATCCATTCCGAAAAATTACTCGTAATGCCGGCTCATTCCAGCCACTATCTGCAGCCATGGTACGAAACTGTAAAACATAGTCTGCCACAGATCGATTACCTTGAGATAATAGTGACAAAAGTTCACCAGAGGAACGACCCCCGTGAGGACGGTCAAAAATGTTTCTAAACTCCGTTTCAAACTGAGTATAGGTGTACCCTTGTACTTTAGGCCAGACTGCTGTGGCCCATTCCAAAGCTTTGCCAGTCAAACATGATATTAAAAACGAAATGCGGGCTTGATCAGCACGGGGAGGAGTGTTACTAAAATACAACGAGCATTGCAACAAAAACCCCTTGCACTTATCAAACGCCCCATCGTATTTATCCGGTGCACTAACAGGATAAAAAGATTCCTGTTGGTTAGGCGAGGCGTCCGCAGGTGTGGGAGTGACCAAAGAAGTGGAAGGACGAGACCCCAGCAAATAGGTGGACAATTCCTTCAATTGGTCCTCAATGCGTTCCAGATGAGAATACTGAAGGGTCTGCTGTTGAGATAAACTCTCAACTGAACGCGAGAGATTTTCAATAACAGTGCGGTGCTCACCTAACATCTGTCCTTGCGTGGAAACTGCATTGATGATCCTTTCTGGGTCCGCCGTCTGCATGATGTGGCGAAGTATTCTGTCACGCTGAGTAGAAAGTGGACAGACGCTCGCGGAGAAAGATCCAAGCAGTTTAATAAAGTGCACAAACACAGCAAACAAATCCAAAAACACGAGGCTAAGAGAGGTCAAAAAACGAATACAAAAGTCCGATGCCGAAATAAACAAGCCAAGGAGAATCCAAAAAGCGATATCCAAAAACGGTAAGAAAAGGGTCATACACGATAAAGACTATCAGAACTATCAGAAACGCTCGGTATACCACAAGAATTGGCAATACTTCGCAATCTGGTAACAGATTGCGCTGCCTTAAATAACATTCTTAATTGGCCAAGTGCACACAGGTGTGTGACTAGAACTCAGGAGAGGGGGGTCGCTGAAATGCGTCCGTCTGGTATTCAGCGCATGTCAACAGTTCCGTACGTTCATCTACTGCACTCTGGGAATCGTAGTCATGCGTGACACTCAGGTTCAGACAAAGTTACAAAAAGGTCCAAATTAATGTAAATTTACATTTTATGAGCTGTTCCTTGTCACGACTTACGGATAAAATAAACTCTGAACTGCAAACATTAGCAACTACCAAGAACTACACTTAACTACACTCAGCAGAGTTGTAATTGACTTCAAAAGAACTGAGAGAAAACTTACCAGATTAATGTTCCAAGCAACAGGAGAACGGTCACCGTAAGAAGAATAAATAGCAGATGTGTGGAATCTGGATAATTCGATAGCAGGGGCTCACTTTGCATATTCAGGATCTCCTCCGTCCCTTTCAGGTCCGACCGTTAATTAAGCGCGCGGATAACGACTCACAAACGCGCGCGCTATTCAAAAGAGTTCTTAAATAAAACAAACTTGTACTTTATCGCAATCAAAGCAGAGCACTAACACAAACTGAATGTCTGTGGACCACGGTTTAGAGAGTAAATGCTGTGTTGTATTAAACTATTAATAAGAAACTTGTTTTCTTGCACCTGCAGTTGAATCCACCATTTTGCTCAAAAATCACAATATGCTAATTAGATGGTTTTAACCAATAGCAAAAGAGTAACGTATTACGTCAGACGCTTGTTAAATATTAAATTAAAATCATTGCGTTTAAAGGTTACTTTTACTTAAAAATTTTAAGTTTTTTTGAATTAAAACTGGCCATTTCGTTGTATGGACTTAAATGTTTTAAGCTGTTTGAACTATTTTGCATGTTTTGAGTAAAGATAGAATAATTTTAATGAGTCAGTTATACTATCAGGGAATACAGTGTTGGATTTCCTGTCACTGTGGGCCGCAGAGCACAGTAGTAGAGAGCAGAATCTGATACTGCAGCAGAGGAGATGTTCAGATCCACTCGATTTTTATCTTCATTTATCTTTGCAGAAAACTTAGAACCTGAAGCTTCTTTTTGATATTCAGCAACCAGAATAATGAACTCTGGTCTGAATGTGGAGAACTGACGATACCACAGCAGGTTATCATTTCCTGATCCACTGTAATTACAGGATAAAGTAACAGAGTTTCCCTCCAAGAAAGTGTCTTCAGTGGTAGAAACTGATGTAATAGTCTGTGCAGAGGTATCAATTGTAAAAAAAGGAAAATAAATGTCATTTAATTAAAAACAAATAAAAGCATTAGATTATTAAAAATACATTAGATATAATAGTATTTCTCACCTAAAATGACTGAAAGAAGGGAAACAAATCCAAGCAATGCCATGACTGAACTGCAGACTGGTGCAGCTTAAAGCCTGTTATCATTCTTATACATGTTTGAATCACTTCCTTTCTTCAGCTTCTCTTTCCAACAGTGCAGCTCTGTTACAGTGTTTAGTAAAATGTAGATGGGAGTCTGCCATCATGTGTTTACTTTCCTTTCTACATCTGTGTGCAGAAAAAAAAAATTTCAGCTGTTCTACAACTGATCAGTTATCCGGGGGTGGGATAACTGTGCTGACATGCATATATTTACTTCATATATAAACAGTGTAAATCAAGCACAAGTGTTGAAAAAGTAATAATAACGTAACAACGCATCTCCTGTAGTTCTGACTTTTGTGTTTGTATATTTGACGTGCACATATTTGCTCTATCTGCAAAAAATTAAACAATATGGGGAAGCGATTTTCGTACTGGACGTTGTACACCGCCGTGGTCATATACTGGATGATCGGCCTGACGTCCGAGACTTCATTTATTTATTTTTCTTGTATTAAAGTATTTCTTGTTCTCAGCCAATAAACATCCAAAAATGAATAAAATTGCACGAACTAACTCTGCAGTAAACAATGTTCATATGCGAGGTTCATATCCGATAACAAACTAAGTGAGCTGATTAAAATGCATTAAATGTTGTACTGGTGCTGGTCATAAAATTAGAATATCATGAAAAAGTTGATTTATTTCAGTAATTCCATTCAAAAAGTGAAACTTGTATATTATATTCTTTCATTACACACAGACTGATATATTTCAAATGTTTATTTCTTTTAATGTTGATGATTATAACTGACAACTAATGAAAACCCCAAATTCAGTATCTCAGAAAATTAGAATATTACTTAAGACCAATACAAAATTTTTTTAGAAATGTTGGCCAACTGAAAAGTATGAACATGAAAAGTATGAGCATGTACAGCACTCAATACTTAGTTGGGGCTCCTTTTGCCTGGATTACTGCAGCATTGCGGCGTGGCATGGAGTCCATCAGTCTGTGGCACTGCTCAGGTGTTATGAGAGCCCAGGTTGCTCTGATAGTGGCCTTCTGAATTGTTGGGTCTGGCATATCGCATCTTCCTCTTCACAATACCCCATACATTTTCTATGGGGTTAAGGTCAGGCGAGTTTGCTGGCCAATTAAGAACAGGGATACCATGGTCCTTAAACCAGGTACTGGTAGCTTTGGCACTGTGTGCAGGTGCCAAGTCCTGTTGGAAAATGAAATCTGCATCTCCATAAAGTTGGTCAGCAGCAGGAAGCATGAAGTGCTCTAAAACTTCCTGGTAGACGGCTGCGTTGACCTTGGACCTCAGAAAACACAGTGGACCAACACCAGCAGATGACATGGCACTCCAAACCATCACTGACTGTGGAAACTTTACACTGGACCTCAAGCAACGTGGATTCTGTGCCTCTGCTCTCTTCCTCCAGACTCTGGGACCTTGATTTCCAAAGGTAATGCACAATTTACTTTCATCAGAGAACATAACTTTGGACCACTCAGCAGCAGTCCAGTCCTTTTTGTCTTTAGCCCAGGCGAGACACTTCTGACGCTGTCTCTTGTTCAAGAGTGGCTTGACACAAGGAATGCGACAGCTGAAACCCATGTCTTGCATACGTCTGTGCGTGGTGGTTCTTGAAGCACTGACTCCAGCTGCAGTCCACTCTTTGTGAATCTCCCCCACATTTTTGAATGGGTTTTGTTTCACAATCCTCTCCAGGGTGCGGTTATCCCTATTGCTTGTACACTTTTTTCTACCACTTTTTTTTCCTTCCCTTCGCCTCTCTATTAATGTGCTTGGACACAGAGCTCTGTGAACAGCCAGCCTCTTTAGCAATAACCTTTTGTGTCTTGCCCTCCTTGTGCAAGGTGTCAATGGTCGTCTTTTGGACAACTGTCAAGTCAGCAGTCTTCCCCATGATTGTGTAGCCTACAGAACTAGACTGAGAGACCATTTAAAGGCCTTTGCAGGTGTTTTGAGTTAATTAGCTGATTAGAGTGTGGCACCAGGTGTCTTCAATATTGTACCTTGTCACAATATTCTAATTTTCTGACATACTGAATTTGGGGTTTTCATTAGCTTTCAGTTGTAATCATCAACATTAAAAGAAATAAACATTTGAAATATATCAGTCTGTGTGTAATGAATGAATATAATGTACAAGTTTCACTTTTTGAATGGAATTACTGAAATAAATCTACTTTTTCATGATATTCTAATTTTATGACCAGCACCAGTAATAGTTACACTGTGACATGTACGATTAGTTATGCCTGTATTACAGAATTGAGTCCTACACAGTAATATATATATATATATATATATATATATATATATATATATATATATAAAATCAAAATCAAATCACTTTATTGTCACGTCACATTAACACAGGTGTGAAAGAGGAAAAATAGTTCTTGTGTGAATTACAAGAGCAGGAAAAAGTACGTCAGACACAAAAGTCAGAACAGGGGATGTGTCGTCACGATATTACTACTTTTTACTCTGTCTTCTCAACACTTGCTTAATTTACACTGAAGCAAATATGAAGCATTTGCTTATGAAGCAAATATACGCATGTCAGCACATGTACGGTCAGTCACGCAGATCAAACTAACACAAAGACTCTTGTTCATGCTGGCTCGTAGGGGTATGATTCTCGCTTTGGGTGCGAGTGGTCCCGGGTTCAAATCCCGGACGAGCCCTCATTTAGTTGAATGCTTCGTTGAACTATACAAAAAACGTATCAAGTGTCCCGTTAAAATCTAATGATCAAACAAAAATGACACATGCTGATACACTGGTAGAATTTGGTAAGCTTATGTGGATGCAAATACCTTTCATGCCTTTAATGACACCTCATGCTTAAACTGGTAGAAATGCTTTAATGAAGCTCTGCATTGAATTCTGTGTTGTCATGAATACACTTCCCAGTGCAACCAGTGGTTTTGACGCTAAGCCACAGAGGTCAAAGAAATGCCCTGACATTCTTCCAGGTTGGCTCGTTGGTCTAGGGGTATGATTCTCGCTTAGGGTGTGAGAGGTCCCGGGTTCAAATCCCAGACGAGCCCTTGTTTACCCACATTTAATTCACCAACTGCCTCTTCAGGTTTTAATCCCAGTGTGCAAATGGAAATGAAACAGGGCGATTAAATGGCAAAACTTGAACAGCTTTCTACGTGGATGCCAGGCCACATTATTAAAATTCTAACCTTTAGCTTAAACTTTGTCCTCGTACAATTAAAACAAACAAAAAAAACCTTTATAAAATCATGCTGCCAGAGTTATTCTAAAAGCCACTGAACTAAATTGTTAGACAAGATCTGTTTTATTTTTTTTGGTTTGTATTTAAAAAACAACACAAATTGAACCAACTAATCAATGACATGTAAATTAAAGTTTATTTAATTATATATTTAAGATGACCTAAAGAATTGTAACTTTAGTTATTTGGTTACTGTAATATTTGGGTAAATTTAAAGAACATTTAGTTGTAGTAGGTTTGTCCAGGATTTGTGATTCTTGGATAAATTTCGGGAGGTTTTTTTGTTAGAATCCAAGTCTTTACAGTTGACTAATTAAAACCAGTTTGCCAAACTGTTGGCTTTAAATATGATTAAAGTAACACAAAGATTTTTGTTCCCACTGGCTCGTTGGTCTCGTATGATTCTCACTTTGGGTGCAAGAGGTCAAAAATGACACATGCTGATGTAACAGTGTTAAAAGATGCTCATGTTTATGTGTATAGCCAGCACCTTTTTCTAATAAGCTAATTGAATGCTGGGAGATCCGCAGCAGATAGACTGAGCACTGCTGTGGGTAAGTTCGTCTAAGCAAAGCTCCTGAAATACTCTTAAATATATACTTTTATTAAGCTAGTAACTGTTCAGCTCTGCAATATTTTGTTCATTAACAATATGTAGATTGACATTCATGAGCTGGTTGTGAATACAGGCTATTTTACACTCTTTTAATCAAAGTTTGTAAATCACACGTGCTCAGTTACTGATTAGCCTTCGTTGCAGGTGGGTTTGTTTATTTTGTCATAAACAATGTATTATTTATTTTGTCACTGTTAAGTTTACGTTGTAAAAATGTTTTGGCTTTGCCGCCATTATAGTATTTTGTGTCCGCCACAAGACGGCAGTGTTCTTTTTATTTCACTATACTTTTTGTCATGGAAAAATACAAACATGGATGGTGTGGTAACTGTTGATGCATGCTCAATAATCCAGGTACGTACGTTTCGGAAACGTATCTCTACAACAAACTTGTGTCCAGATGAACTGATTCAACTTTGTGGATTTGTGTACCTGGATTATTGAGCATGCATCAACAGATTCTGACTCACTTCGGCAAGGATTGCCTCAAACTCGTACGAGAGTACGAGAAAACGGCACGTAAGATGGCTGACTACAGGAACCACCTGCGATTTAACATCAGATGCAGACAGAGCAGGATCACACCTAAGAGCCTGCAACTCAGATCTTCTGTCAAAGGTCACCGAGCTAGCAAGATCATTCAGAAGGCACAGAACCAGCTATTGAATGAACGGGTGAGACAAACTAACTTCACAATCGATGTCTTAAAAACTAGAGAGGAGCAGATTGTTCAAAGACTTACATCACGTCTAGATGAGCCCACTCTCCAACAGGTGATTAACTTCACGCAGAAGGCTCGTCTAGGACAACATGAAAAGTCAAAAACCAGGCAGCGAAAAAAGTTTGACTTGCTTGCTGCGGGACAGAAACACCAACAGACCATGGATGGCCGAAAGAGGAATGAAGGGCAAACACACGCTGGTGATGTGGACAAGTGGGTGAAGAACTTGTCGGACAGACAACTCACACAAGCAGAGAAAGACATCTTGGCTAAGGGGTTGAATTTCGCTGTTACACCAAAGCAAGTCCCACTAGTGGAACTGATCACAGCCACAGAATCAGCAATCCGCAACAACAACATCTCCGACCTGGAAGCGGAACAGTTGCGGATGAAAGTGTCAGCTTGCCTGAGTAATGCAAAGCCACCGCCATCCAACATCAGCAGAGACGAGAGGTATGCACTTACTACACTTAGTAAGGACAATAACATCATCATACTTCCTGCTGACAAAGGTAGATGTACTGTTCTGTTAAACCAGATAGACTATCATGAGAAAGTGATGTTGTTACTTAGTGACACTAACACATATGAGCTGCTGAAACAAGATCCAGGTAGCAGCTACAAGAAAAAGGTGATAGATTGTCTGAAAGTTTTAGAACAGAACAATGCTATTGACAGGGCTTTGTATTACAAATTATATCCGGGGGAGGCTACTCCTAGTCTGTATGGGTTACCTAAGATACACAAACAGGATGTACCTTTACGACCCATTGTTTGTATGATTAACTCTGTGACTTATAACATTTCTAAGTTTCTAGCATCGATTCTCAACCCGTTGGTAGGTAGCACGGAACATCACATTCAGAACACCATGGACTTTGTGGACAAGGTGAAGGGCGTCATCATTGAGACGGAGGAAACAATGGTCTCGTATGATGTTACATCCCTCTTCACGTGCATTCCGGTTGCTGAGGCAGTGGAGGTGGTCCGTAGGAAACTACAAGGCGACCCCACCCGGAGCACGAGGACCACCCTTACCACGGACCAGGTGTGCACACTCCTAGAACTGTGTCTTCAGTCCACCTACTTCTCGTACAGAGGACAGTTCTACAAACAGAAACATGGGTGTGCTATGGGGTCCCCTGTCTCACCTATTGTTGCAAACCTGTACATGGAGGAAGTGGAAAAGAAGGCACTAAGGACCTACTCAGGGACACCACCGAGTCATTGGTTCAGATATGTGGACGACACCTGGGTTAAAATAAAATCAGAGGAAGTACCACATTTCACGGACCACATCAACTCAGTGGACAAACACATCAAGTTCACAAGGGAGGATGCAAGCGACAACGTTTTAGCCTTCTTAGACTGTGAAATTGCTAGTAAAGATGGGGGACGGTTGAAAGTAAATGTTTACCGCAAACCAACACACACGGACCAGTACTTAAGGTTTGACTCCCATCATCCTCTGGAGCACAAACTAGGAGTCATCAGGACGCTGCACCACCGGGCAAACAGCATCCCCACAGACACTACGGCCAAGGATAGAGAGAAATCTCATGTCAAGAAGGCCCTGGGTGAATGTGGTTATCCCAACTGGGCATTCGTAAAAGCGGGAAAAACGCCCAAACACAGCTCCAGTGGATCAAAGGGAGGAGAAGAACAACCGCGGTCTAGACGCAAACCAGTGGTGATTCCGTATGTGGCGGGAGTATCGGAACAATTAAGACGGATATTCTCCAAACACCGTGTTTCAGTTGCTTTCAAACCCCAGAACACGCTACGCCAGAAATTAGTTCACCCTAAGGACCGGGTTCCTCGACACAAACAGAGTAACGTAGTGTATGCTGTTAGGTGCCGGGAGGATTGTCGGGAACTGTACATCGGGGAAACTAAACAGCCACTGGCGAAACGGATGGCCCAACATAGAAGATCGACCTCTTCTGGCCAGGACTCTGCGGTTTACACCCACCTGCAAGCCAGCGGCCACTCATTTAATGATGAAGATGTGCAGATCCTTGACAAGGAGGAACGCTGGTTTGAACGTGGAGTCAAAGAGGCCATTTACGTGAAGAGGGAACGACCATCTCTGAACCGGGGAGGGGGCCTCAGAGTACATCTCTCACCATCTTACAACGCCGTAATTGGAGCTTTACCCCAATCATGTGTGAAAGACACACATGACCATTGTAATTAATGGTCATTGTGAATTTCATATAGACCTGATCACCAGTTCCATTGTTATGCAATGGGCGGTGATCGGTCGTTATGCAAATCAACTGCATATAAGGTTGGGGTTTTTCAACACCAGCTCAGACTGAAGAAGTCATTCGGATTGAGTGACGAAACGTATCTCTACAACAAACTTGTGTCCAGATGAACTGATTCAACTTTGTGGATGGTGTGGTAACAATATTTATGTGTAATAAGAACTATAGAGGTATGCATTTATCACTTATTATTGTTATTATAAGTATAAAAATAACTATATTAGATTGCTATAATAGATATTAGAAGCTATAATAGATAATATACTTGAAGCTATAGATATTAGGAGCTATAATATGTATTATATTTATGAATATGGAATTACATGTATAATGTATATGTATTTTAATTATTATTTAATAATATATGTAACTATATGTATATTATTATACTATACGATCATTGGTTTGATAATTTTGTTTATTATATAAAGAAAACTGTAAACAGCCGCAGCAGATAGAGTGAGCACTGCTGTGGGCTGGCTAGCTGACCATTCTGTTGACTTTATGTGGTTGCTGAACTCGTTGCAGATAAATAAAAAAAGCCCTTCATCCACCAACCAGTGTCTGTGATTGAGGCCGGAACGAGACACAAAAGGTCACACAAGCACCACCAAGCACAAGCTAGCCACGCTAATTACTAACTATTAGCATTAGACTGTCGTGTGCAAAAAAAGCAGTTGTGACTTATGAAACCATATCTAAAATGTAATTAACTTAAATAACTTACCTCAGAAAAAGTTCTGAATCCAACAGCTAATCCTGAGTCTGGAAAGTTCTCCCGCTATGCTTTGTTGCACATGCACACTGCAAAGCACAGACTGGAACCAGTGTACTTTAAGTGTACTTTACTCAAGCATATCTAGTTTGAACTTTTTAAAATTAGGGTATGTAGTTTAAGCATATGTGCATATTATTTTACCACAGGGCATCATGGTGGCACAGCTGATAGGCTGGGAGTTACTTCCCAAAATTGTGCAGGTGGACTGGCTGCTATAAATTGGATTTAAAGTTGTTATTAATTTTAAAAAGTGGATGTTGCTCCACTTTTAAATGTTATAGGTAAAAACACAGAAGTTTTCTGTGTCAAACACAAACAGAAACATCTAGACTGTTTACAGCAAAGGTGCAAAAGTCAACATCTGCCATGTTATGGGGGTGCATCTGTACCCATAGCATTAAGCTTTCATACCACCCATTGTGTGGTGTACCACTGATGCAAAAATGTATATTGAGATTTTAGAGAGAGACGTGCTGCCATCTAGGTGACATCATTTCCCAGCAGGTTCATGGTTATTTTAGCAAGATTTTCCAGACCTCATTCTGTATGTGCTATAACAGTGTAGCTTTAGTATTTTCAGTTTCCAAATTATTGTAAAGTGTAATAAAGTGTATAAAATGTATTAAGTTTGTCCCATTTTTTTAAATGCTGAATTTGATTACTTTTGTACTTAGAAAATGTTACAAAGTTGGTCAGTAAAAAACATCTTTGTATTTAATATAAATAATATGACTTTATAAGTCTGTCCTGAATCTAAAAAAATAAACCATGTGATACTCAGTCTGTGATCTGTGTACACTGGTTTTTGTACAGTGTAGTAGAGTTTCCTGTTACTGTGGGCTGCATGGCACAGTAGTACAGAGCAGAATCTGATACTGCAGCAGAGGAGATCTTCAGATTCACAAGGTTTTTTGTTCCATCAACTGTAGCTGATAAACCAGAGATGCTGGAACTCTTGTAGGATTCATATGCACTGATAAGAACAATAAACTCTGGTGTAGATCCAGGATACTGACGATACCAATGCAGGTTAGTTGCAGTCTGATATTTACAAGAGAGAACAATGCTGTGACCCACTGCTGCATTTAATGTATCATTCAGTGATGTTATTGACTGTGCCAAACTCCTCCCTGCAAATGAGATAAATATGTTATATGTGATGTAATAAATAAATACAGTCAAACAGCAAAACTGAAACACATTGTGTACTGTGACAGCATAAATAATGAGATGCACTTACATTGTATAGCTGAGAAGAGAAGAAGAGAACACAGGAACATGATGTTTGTATTGTGAGAAGTGAAGGAAGGATGGGGTGATTACTACTTTACAGTTCTATACAAACTCCTCCTATTTTCTATTGATATGAGTGGGGAATAAAAGCAGAACTCTACATTAATCACTCACAGCCATACTAAATATTTTAACTGAATACACTGTATTTTTTTACATAGATAAAAACATTCTATCTAATTACATTATATACATTTTTGTTTGCAACATAATTCCACAATGTATATTAGTTAATTAACTTCTGACTGATACTGTATACATACACACATCTGTTTAGCATTTGCATTTTTTATCAGAGAAGATCAGAAGCGGAAGTGAAAGAATCTATTCCAAAATCATATGTGGAAAAATACTGAAATGATATATGATTGTACAATTACTTTACCATTATCTTAATGTAACCCAAGTTCAGTGCAAGGTGTCATGCTGCCCCCTATCAATGGTATCTTTCCTCTGTGTTTATATATAATAAGGGAGACTGGACACCATGAACGTTCGTTAATGCAAAACATCAGTGGAAAATTGTTCTGCAACACTTCAGTCCAAACAGCAAGGGGCTTTAATTTAATTCAGGGTTCTTGCACCATTTTAAAAGTAAAATTTAAGGCTTTTTAAGACATTTTAAGACCTCAATACATATAATTTAAGACCCAAAAATGTCATAAAAAATTATTTGGTAGAAAATATTCAATTTATTGTCTCCCACATTGGAAATCAAAACTTAACTTAATTGTTATCAACAATCTTTTCAATTTTGTTCCATTGTGATGCAGAACAGAGCCAGCATAAGATACATAAGCTGCATTACATTAAACAACACACTGACTTGCATGTAGAAACCATACAGAATTATAAAATAACACGTAAAGCATACTGCGTTGTAAATATAAGCTAAAAAAAAGTCCTCAAAACAGCTTGTTTGCAAAACAACACAAAATGTTATCACATGAATCTTAGAGAGAAACCAATGAACAGGTCAAATTCAAGAGGTCAAGATTCTCTTCAAGACATGTAGCGTAGCTCTGCCACTCTCTTCTCAATTTCATGGTCTAGGTCCATCAACTCCCCTCTCTTGTCCTTGCATCTTTTTCTCATGGAGTTGGATTTAGTGATGAGCTCTGCCATCTTGGTCCCAGCTGTATTCTCAGCCTTCTCTGCAAGGCTATCTGCCTCCTTCTCTAGAGTGTCACACACAGTTAAGATTGTTCTTCTTTTCTTGCGTAGCTGTTCAAGCTCATTTTCAGCCCCTTTTCTCTTGTTCATCTGTTTTGCCTTTTCCTTTTTCTTCCTCTCATCTTCCAAAAAGATCCTATACCGGTTGCGTGAAGTTGCACATTCATTTAGCAGCTCTTTTGTTAGTGGCACTTTGACCACTCCACCACACATCCTCACATAGTCGCAGATCAGTCTCTGTGAGACTATAGTGTCCTCGTTCATATTGCACATCGCCACCTCCTTGTTTATGGAGAATCCACACTCCACAGTCGCTTGTCCATGGGACAGATGCAGTAGCTTTTCCACAAAGCTCCAAAGTTCTGCATATCCATTCATGGCCTTATGCAGGAAGCTGTCAACTCGCAATGTCCCATCCAATGCACTGAAGACCATGAATTCCTCTCCTCTGGCCTCATTAAACAGGAACTTCTGAAACTGTTGTGCAATCTTATCACCTGCATTTACATAAAGACAAACACATTTGTATATTTTCCAGTTAAAATTATATTTTGTGGAAATCACAAGAGATTTATATTTAATATACTCTGGAAAATGAATCTCAGATTTCCAACTATATTTGAACTAAGTCCAAGAACATTTATTAGGCCTACAGACATGTGTTACAACTCCTACTAGGCTATATTTCCAATAAAATAAAATACAACTAAAAAGATGCAAGTAATAGGCTAGTATAACTTGACATCTAAAATATGGCTATTTACTGAAATAAGATATTGTCTTAGTCAACGACATTGAAGGGAGAGATGCAATAACATTTAGAGCAGTGGTTCTCAAGCTTTCTCATGTCAAGGACCCCGAAACTGGCACAAATTAGACCACAAATCCCCATCTTTTAAGATTTTTGCTTTTAGAGGTCTTATTACAAAAAGTGTATGAATCCTATGACCAAAATTGTCATACATTCTGTCACTGTGTGATTTATTGATGGAATTATAGTGAGAATAAATGATTCCCCTGGAGTTCACTTTTAAAACCACTGGTTTAAAGAAGGTGCCTAAAGACTCCCTTTGCTAAACCATAGGTAACTGTTCTTATTTCTAATATGTCTACAGATGTTACCCGCTGTGACTCCTCCTGACAACTTCTTGTCCTGCACAAATTTCATGACAAGGGCCTTCATTTTTTTCAAGCACATGTCTGGTTCAGTGTGCATCTTTTGGGGGTCCAGGCACAGCATATTTCGGACAGTGGGGTACTTCAGTGGGCACTTCAATAGAATGTTCTGACAAATTTTTGACAGAGCACTCTGGCTGTCTCGCATGAACTGTAACACATCACGCTCACTTCCACCCTGACTGCCTGACATGCCCTGACAAATGCACAAAAGTCATGTGTCACCTGAAACATCAAATAAACTCTCCCTATGTGTAACTTACACTACACAACATTTTACAAATCCTGTGAATAAGTCAACTGCTTGATGTCTAATCTTAATCTAATCTATTGGTTGTTTTAGAATAAATACTTAAGTAGTCAAATTACTTGCAGCTGATGTAGCACATTGTTGAAGTCATCCAAGATAATAACTGGTACCTTGAGGGCAGCTGTGGCTCCCAAGCCAATGTCCACTTGCTTTGGACTGACCCAAAATTTTTGGTCTGTCACATCAAGCTTGACCAGATTTACTGGGGAAACATCAACCTGAACATCTCGCTTTATAAACCGCCTGAGAAGGCTCTGCAATTTCCCTCTGGGATCAATAAAGTATTCTGATTCTGATTCGGAAAACAGAATAGCACAGGCATAGTAATTATTATTAATAATCAAAATCTGAATAAGTATTACTGTATTTACAATATATTCTACAAACATCAACATGCTGAAAATGCATTACTTTGTTTTATCTTTCATATCCTCTGTAAGTAACGATGCTTAAATGACTAAACCTTTAATACATTTTCAGCTGTCATTAGGCCTACCCTGATTAGATCCTCCAAATCTCTGCCTAAGAAGGGAATCATCGGGGCATCTGTCTGGTACTTGGTGAGAAATGGCTGAAAAGTTCTTGAGATACTCATGAAGAAGTGCAACTTTGCCAGGATAATGGGATCCATCCGTGCTTCTGCGATGGTGTCATACGATGATGACCTTGGATTGGGGAGCTTCTTGGCTTTGACCTGATCCACATAGGAGACAATATATGGCCAAATTTCAATGGCTCTCTCAACTGCTGGAAGGTTTTCCAGCCAGCGATGTCCACAAAATGGCAGAGGAAATCTATCACACTTGGTCAATAACACAAAGTCTTCCCTCCTTGCAGGTGCATAATGAAACAGGTAGTGCAGGGCTTTCAGAACTTTTTCAACTTGCCAAACCGTGAAGCCTTTCTTGAATGAGTTGTGCATTGTGTGAAGGCCACAACTTCCAATTATTTGTAGTTGGGCTCCACCACACTGCTCTCTGTGTTCCTCTTGTAAGGAACATCTTAATTGTGATGATCACAAGTATTCTTTTGCTACTATTTGTTATTTTAACGATTTCTTGCTTATATATACATACACTCATACATCATACACATTAAAATAATTGTGTGTGTATTATTATTTCTACAGGTTCACTAACTGGTAAAATCATGTATTCTGTGCTAAAATACAACAATTCTAATCTGTACTTACAACATGGCTTGATTCTGCATTCTGAGTTAATTTGCAAAACAGATAAAATCCATTTGTTATTGATGAAAAAGCTTGCTTTTTATTGTGCTTTGCAGATTCGCAAAAAAACAAGGTTTTTCAAATTCAATTTAATTCATAAGTCATGTGTTATTGTGCATTGAACGCACTATCAATAAAAAAAATACATATTTAATAATAAAAATGGAGATGAACTCTTTATAGCTCTTAGGTGAATGTTTACAGTTGCTATAGCAACAAGTGACAGCCGACGTTACCAGCTGTTAGCTAGATTTGCCCAACAGTCTGAACAACCCAAAAAAAAATCACAAAACGCCATATTTCAACAAAATCTACCAACAGTTACACCCCTTAAACTCTGAGCTAACGTGTTGCGAATAGAACAATGGTATACAATTTCAAACACAGTCGTAAAGTTACTTACACTGAAATGTCCCAACATGTCCTCGGCTCTCGAGTGACCCATAAACTCCGACCCATAGTAGCGGGAGATGACATGGTGTGTGCCCGTCTCATCATCAGTAGTCCAGAACCGCAAATGAAGGTCCATTTGTTTATTCTTTGTCGTTTTATTCATGCTTTCGTCAAACATGATAACATACGGCTTCTCACTAACGCTGCGCGATAGCTCCTTCTTGATGAACGAAGCAATGCCATATTTGGCGATATATGCAGTTTTATTTTCACCACAGCTGAATGACTTTGCAAGCTGGGAATCGGGGAACATGGCAGCAAAGACTTCACTTATCTCCTCATTAGATTTAAATGAATTGTGCCTCATTACGGTATGGAGAACCCACATTACCTCTGCCTTCTGGGTCTCTGGCGGTGAAACAAAGCTTTTAATAGTCGACTGAGAGGTGGCGTCTGAACTTGCAACATTAGGTGGAGCTGCAAACAATGCAGGGATTAGCCCGGGCTTGCTATTAGCTGCGGCCATATACCGCAGGTGCTTTCCTCCCTTCATGTGCGACTCGACGGCTTTGACCCCCATGGTCCCTAAAGAAAAAGTTTTTTTGCAGAATTTGCACATTGCCTCATTTTTGTTTTTGGCTGGTGCCAGCCACATCCTAAATACATCCTCTTCCATCCATTTGTCGTTAAATTTGCACTTTCCCATCCTTACATGCATCACCGCTCACCTCGACAACCGCGAAATGTCACGCCGCCCGACGTCAGGCGTCTGTCGCAAACGTACCGTAAAACGATTATGCGCGGGGGCTCTCATTTTCTACACCTTCTTTGTAAAGTTAATCAATCAAATACACACTATTAGATGCTTTACCACTGTGTTTTTCCCATCTGCATTAAACTCACCATCCGAAAATTTAATACCTACAGCAAATTTACGGTAGATTTAAGACAATATAAGACCTTAATTAATGATATTTAAATTTAAGACATTTTAAGACTTTTTAAGGACCCGCGGGAACCCTGTTAATTATACGTAGTTTAGTTTAGCTTTTACACACTTCAATACAGCAGCTTCACAGATGTTACACACGCTGTCCTCCTCTTCAAAACACATAACTGTGATTACTGTGTCAATAAACAATTAATTATTCCAAGATGGGGCCAGTGAGGTCACGACTGCTCCGACCACTTTTTGTCTGTTTTTATTTATTTTGTGCTTTTTATTACATTTTAAAACATTTCTATTTTCAATATAAGTATTTTTTGTTCAATTTTGTACTAATTACTAATTGTGAATTGCTTCTAAACTCTTTCTGCTGTGTTTTGATTTATGACAATGTAACTTATTTCTATGGTTAGTAAATGCACATGTACCCATCATCCTGGGATCACAAAGCCCTTCCATGGGGGCACCAAGGAATCTGTTTGTGAGGCTCAGCAGCAGGAGCCAGATGATGGTAGTGTCCCCTTTGAAACTATATTCATGCCCACCACAGTGCATTGGATTCATGTGCCCCCTGTTGTGAGACACCCAGGCAGTTAATGATGGACAAACTTTTGCTGTTAAAAATGTAAAAAGTGCTCCGGTGGCGCTCAGTGGTGTTACTGACTGTGCCAAACTCTTCCCTGCAAATCAGATAAACAGTGTTTTATGTGAGATAAATGAAAAGAAGTTATGCACCTAACTCTTACACAACATGAACACATGTTCTGGGATTGCATAAAATATAATGAGATGTATTTACATTGTATAGCTGAGAAGAGTAGAAGAGAATACAGGAGCATAATTACAAAAAATCACGATCACTTTTTACAAGGTTATTATGGGTGTTAAATATTGTTAAATAATACAAGCTACTAACAATTAATCAGAGAGAGCAGGTGCTATTTATATTTTACTGTGTGTGTGTGTGTGTGTGTGGTTAACTAAATAGCTTTGTATCACTGGGTGTCTCTAAGAGCACAGTCATAGAGAGCAGAATCTGTCAGCTTTAGATTGCTGATGGTAAGTTCAGTAGATGTACTGGTTGTTTTAGACGTGATTCGAGGGTCATCAGGAGTGCTCTCAGCTGAACTGCCTTTTGCACCTTTATACAGTAAAAATTGTAGTGCCCTGTTAGGATTTTGTTTGTACCAGTAAAGCCAAACACTGCCGCTTGAACATTTTAGAGTAACAGTCTCTGTTTCTTGTCTGATAATGTTGGAATCTGTTGGCTCAATTTTATCTGCAAAACCACCTGTTGTGAAGAAAAAAAAAATAATGTGTCATTTATTACAGAAATTGTCAGTGAAACAAACTGTTTTAACTCCTAATAATGTTACAGTGAGAATCAGTGTTATGTATCTCCCGATATGGAGTAAGTTGCATAGTTGAGCCATTTCTGAACACAGTCTACTGAGGACTGTATAATAGTTCAGTATGAAACTCATGACGTCTTTAAGAAACCACATACAGGATGTGCAGATGTTACAACATCACTACACACATCCATTTAGAGTAACAAAAAGTGTCTCTATTGTGCTGTATGAACTGGAGCATGATACAGCAAGTTTGGGAGATTTTACCTGAATGTTTGGCAGGTGGCACCAGCAGTAGAGTAAGAGGGGGGTACAGACTTAAGTTCCTCCTGAGACATTAGGAACAAATGTGAGTGATGGCGTGTGAGAGGCCAAATGAGAGCAATTTACCTTAAAACAATGAGCACAAGATGAGAGTATAATTATCACTGTTTGAAACACTGAAACTCCATCACAGTTCCAAATGATTGAGATGTCATCATCTTCCATTTTGCCACTTTGTTTCATGTTTTTATATACTGCTCCACATTGTACGTCATAAAATGTTGGTGACTCCAAAATATCCACAATCTGGCTTGACAGTCTAAGTACAAGAAAATAAGAACCAACTCTAAGATTATAGTCAGTGTCAAATGTAGATTTACAAAAAGAACAGACAGTTGGAGCTGTCTCCCTGGGTCATATGTAACTTTCACATTTAATACAATAAAATGTGGCACATAGTGGCCAAACTGTCCGTAGGCTTTATCAAAAAGATACAGGGTAACTGGAAAGCCTGGAAAATGTTCATTGAAAATGTCAAGAAGATGCTGAAGAGCTACACCAGTCAGGTTGTGTGTCAATACATATGACATGAGCAACAGCAGACTCTGTCCTTTAGTGAGAGATGCACCAGGGTACACTGGGTCATCACCATGTTGTATCTATGATAGCAGACAAATTGCTTATTTTCATACATCAAGAAAACTAAAATGATTTAAAGATCCATAAACTGATTTGTAGTGATGACAGGGAGAAGAGAAGTAGACTGAGCACACAGCCCTGGGGCAAATCTGTATTCAGGATGAGGGTGGATGAGGTAAAATGGATGAGCTTAACAGACTGTGGTGTATTAAGAAAGTCCAGTTACAGCGTGAGAACTGATGCCCAGATCTAATAGCTTTTCAAGACATTTCTAAGGTCTAACTGCTTCCAGTCTGTGTGCTGCAGCTGATGTTGTAACGAGGCATCAGCCCACTCCAGTCATACTTTCATACTCCTTACAATGGGTTTGACACGACAGATGATGGGGGAGAAGAAACACAGAAAAGTGGTTTAATTGTCAAATGTGGGGGAGGGGAATTAATTTTTATTCAACAGCAATGTTGGTGTACACACGATCACAGTTGGACCTGAGGATGTTTGGAATGTACTCCATAAGCCATGCCTTGGGTTAGTATAATAATGTTGTAAAGGATAATAATTAAGGTTATTAAGGTTAGTTAAGGTTGTGTAGGTTTTCTGATAAAATCTGGGTGGATCCCTTCTTTAATCCCCGGCTCTTTAACTAAAGAATGTTGACTTATCAAAATGTCTCTTCAAAATGTATCACAGTGTGCAATTAGAAATCAAAGGTGGCATTAAATTGGTAAACATGTAAAGCCTGTCTAATTACATGGGGTTACAAAGGTACTTTATGAAAACAGCACAGAGCTTTCAAATGCTTCCTAGTCCTGACAGTTGATTAATTAAAATAAGTTTTTACTATTTGGAACCTTTAAATATTTTTCATGTTTCAACTCTTTAAGAAGAGGTTATAACCAGTCTATGTACGCACAACCTGATATTGCAGAGTGAGATGTGGCCCTGGGTCAACAGGGGAGGTGCTTCAATCGAAATCGTTCGATCAATCACAAACTAGCTGCTGCTATGACATCACCACATTTGCCGGGGCTAGCTAATCCTAGCTAGGTAATGAGTATGCAAGCTAAAAGATCCGGCAACTTTGTTACTTTCAGTATTTGATAGAATGTTGGAAATCATTGTTCCAAGCAAAATATTAACAGTGTGCAAAGCATGAAATAAATTTCTCAGATTTACCATTAGGTTAGCCAGCTAGCTTAACTACTACTAGCTAGCATAGCAAAAAGCTATGAGAGATTAGCCAAGCCAAGGCTAGCTACAATATGTAAAATATTATTCTGTGTAAAGCAAAAAAAACTGTACTACTACATGTTAAGCATGTATTATAACAAAGGGGTGCGTGTCACAGAGCTTTTTCTCTGGTTGAGGTTAAAAAATGAGAAGAATAGAAAAAATGGAGAAAAACGAGAAAGGCCCGACAAATGTGGTGATGTCATAGCAGCAGCTAGTTTATGATTGGTTGAACGTTTTTGACTGAAGCACCTCCCCTGTTGACCCAGGGCCACAGCTCACTCTGCAATATCAGGATGTGCATCTATGTACTGATACTGCATGTTTTGATAGTTTTGTAATGCAAGCACCGACCACACTTACCAGCTCAACCAGACAACATAGTATTGAAGGTCAGTCACGCAGATCAAAGTAACACAAAGACTCTTGTTCCTGCTGGCTCGTTGGTCTAGGGGTATGATTCTCGCTTCGGGTGTGAGAGGTCCCGGGTTTAAATCCCGGACGAGCTCTCGCTTTGTTGAACTATCCAAAAAAAACTTATCAAGTGTCCCGTTAAAATCTAACGATCAAACAAAAATGACACATGCTGATTCACTGGTAGAAGTTGGTAAGCTTATGTGGGTGCAAATGCCTTTAATGACACCTCATGCGTAAACTGTTAGAAATGCTTTAATGAAGCTCTGCACTGAATTTTGTTTTGTCATGAATACACTTCCCAGTGCAACCAGTCAACATGCTTTTGACGCTAAGCCACGGAGGTCAAAGAAATGTCCTGGCATTCATCCAGGCTGGCTCGTTGGTCTAGGGGTATGATTCTCGCTTAGGGTGCGAGAGGTCCCGGGTTCAAATCCCGGTCGAGCCCTTGTTTACCCACATTTAATTTATCAACTGCCTCTTCAGGTTCTAATCCCAGTGTGCAAATGGAAATGAAACGGGGCGATTAAATGGTAAAACTTGAACAGCTTTCTACCTGGATGCCAGGCCACATTATTAAAATTCTAACCTTTAGCTTAAACTTTGTCCTCGTACAATTAAAACAAAATAAATAAATAAAAAATGAAATCATGCTGCCAGAGTTATTCTAAAAGCCATCGATAGGTTTTGTGAATCCATGTTTAAATTTAAAGCACTGTCATTGTTGATAGTTTTTTATTAACAATTGATAAAACATGTTTATCTCTATTTTGTTTATTTATAAAAAGTGGAGAAATTCCTCACACAGATCAGGAGACTCATCAAGGTCTCGACCAGACTTAAAATTGTACTAATGGTATTGTAAAGAACATGCAAGATAATTAATAGAGAAAGTACTGTTCCATCATTATGAAAGACACAATATAAGCACTACATGAGCTAACAAAGAGGAAATGTGATAAGGAAAAGATTTATTTTAATCTTAAAAGATTAAATTTACATGAATTTACTACCTGAGCCTCAGTACAAGGAGAACCAGAAAGATTGTGTCTATTTATTTGGAACTTAAATGAATAAAACAGATAAAACTTGTTTTACTTTGTAAACTATTCCAGATAAAATACATCTGTTTAAAAAGCAAACAGCTCCACCTAGTGAGAAGAAAACAAAGAATGATCACATGAAAGACTTTTTGTGCAGCATGACAGGAGTTGCTGTTACTGTGGGCTCCATGGCGCAGTAACACAGAGCAGAATCTGTTACAGCAGCAGAGGAGATCTTCAGCTCCACTTTCATATCTTCTGTATTAAGATTTATAGACAGACGTGGATCAGCTGGTTCAAGTCAAGTCAAGTCAACTTTATTTATATAGCGCTTTTTACAATAGACATTGTCTCAAAGCAACTTTACAAAATCCAGGACCAACAGATACAAAAACCCCTGTTGAGCAAGCCGAGGGCGACTGTGGCAAGGAAAAACTCCCTGAAAATTACAGGAAGAAACCTTGAGAGGAACCAGACTCAGCAGGGCCCATCCTTCATGGGTGGCCTGGAGGATACTTTAAATAAATACACGATTTACACAAATCATACAAACACAGAATTAAATGATCTAAAAGTCATAACTGGTAATAAATAGATAAATAAACAATTAAATAATAATAGAGTTGTTATCCGCTCTAGTCTTCAATAAAGTCTGTAGTGATTTCTTGTCGTTGCAATTACTCCAGACCCGTCACATCTGACAGGAGAAGCATCGTTGTCCCGGCAGTCTCGACTTCAATCCTTAACCTCGGCGGGTAAACAGGTTTCCATCAGAATGCCCTCGGGGTAAAACAACAGAGAATGTAGTTAATAATGCACAATGCTAGTTGACAAACAGTTTTACAGAGAGTTTTAGACTCCGGCAGCCCTAATTATTACAGCATAACTAAAAGGGAGAGCGAGCAGGTAACAAGGTCATGAAGGCTTTCACAGGACATCAGCGCCCATCTCCCCACCGTCACCAAACCTGAGTGATCGGACAAGAGAGGCAGAACGACAGCAACCCAACATCCCTGATCACCACAAGTTTCTATGACCAAGAACCCCCAAGCTCTGCGCCTTTGTCTATACTAATCAAAAGCCTGAGAAAATAAATATGTTTTCAGTCTAGACTTAAACATTGAGACTGTGTCCGAATCCCGAATAGAGGCAGAAAGATTATTCCAGAGTTGTGGAGCTTTGTAGGAAAACGCTCTTCCACCAGCCGTGATCTTTTTAATTTTAGGAACTATAAGTAACCCTGCATCTTGTGAACGAAGTGGACGCGCTGGGCTGTAGTGATTAATAAGTTCACTCAGATACTGTGGAGCCAGACCATGTAGCGCTTTATAAGTTAGTAAAAGTATTTTGTAATCAATGCGAAATTTAACTGGCAGCCAGTGTAGAGAACAGGAGTAATATGGTCAAATTTTTTAGTTCTAGTTAGCACTCGAGCTGCTGCATTTTGAACTAACTGGAGTTTGTTTAAGGATCTACCAGAGCATCCAGTTAGAAGAGCATTACAATAATCTAACCGAGAAGTTATAAACGCATGGATCAGTTTTTCGGCGTCATTAACAGATAGTATATTTCTTATTTTAGAAATGTTACGCAAATGATAGAAAGCAACTCTAGTAATATTATTAACGTGTGTATCAAATGAGAGATCTGAATCTATTGTGACACCTAAGTTTTTTACATCTGGGCTGGGAGTAACAGAGAACGTGTTTAAGTTTAGCACCAGGTTAGACAACTTGTCTCTTGCAGCTTTAGAGCCAACAAGTAAAACCTCTGTTTTATCTGAATTAAGTAAAAGAAAATTACACGACATCCAGTTTTTTATGTCGTTTACACAATCTTCTATCTTACTGATTGTGTCAGTATCATTTGGTTTGGCTGATATATACAGCTGTGTGTCATCTGCATAGCAGTGAAAGTTTATGCCATGTTTATGAATAATTTCACCTAGTGGAAGCATATAGAGTGTAAATAATAGCGGTCCCAGTACCGACCCCTGTGGAACACCATACTTTACTTTTGTAGTTTCCGAGCATTTATTATTTACATAAACGAATTGAGAGCGGTCAGTCAGATATGATTTAAACCAAGAGAGTGCGAGTCCTTTAACACCTACTGTATTTTCTAGCCTCTCCAGTAAAATGTTATGATCGACCGTATCAAACGCTGCGCTAAGATCTAATAGAACAAGAAAAGAGACACATCCATTATCAGAAGACATTAACAACTCGTTAACTACTCTAATTAATGCGGTTTCTGTACTATGATTGGGTCTAAATCCTGATTGAAATTTTTCATGAATACAATTTTCATTCAAATAAGAACATAACTGTTTGGAAACGACTTTTTCTAATATCTTAGAGACAAAAGGAAGGTTTGAAATTGGCCTATAATTAGCTAGTACATGTGGATCAAGATTAGGTTTTTTAATCAGGGGTTTAATAACAGCACTTTTAAACAATTTAGGTACATATCCAAGGCTAAGGGATGCATTGATTAATGTAAGCAGGGGCTCTACAATAGCTGGGAGTAAATCTTTAAGTAAACGAGTTGGAACAGGATCGAGTATACACGATGATTACTTTGATGACTTAATCAACACAGTTAGTTCATTTTGGGAGATTGGATTAAAGGAATTTAGTTGGATTAACTCGTTACTATTATCACCACTGTTATCACCAATGCTGCTCGGAGTGAGTCCATACTTAACATTGGCAAGTGACACACTCTGACTCTGAAGTCGTATTTTTTCTATCTTGTCATTAAAGAATTTTAAAAAATCATCGCTGGTACAGTCAGGCGATATATTAGATTCAGTTTCCTTAACGTTTTTAGTTAATTTGGACACTGTCTCAAAAAGGAATCTGGGATTGTTTTTATTTTTCTCTATTAGGGATGAATAATATAAAGATTTAGCTTTTATAAGTGCATGTTTATACTCAGTTAGAGCATCTTTCCAAGCAATCTTATACACTTCTAGTGTAGTGTGACGCCACTTGCGTTCTAATTTTCGTGCTGCTTGTTTAAGTGCGCATGTGTGGTCATTGTACCAAGGAGCAAGTTTTTTCTCCCTAATCAGTTTAGTTTTGAGTGGGGCTACGTTATCTAAGGTTGCGCGCAATACAGTCTCTAGGTTTTGAGTTGCCTGATCTAGTTCTTTAGGTTCTGATGCTGATATATTTGGTAATTCTGGTAGGCAGTTTATGAACGCTGCTGCAGTTGCAGATGTAATAGTGCGCTTATATTTAAAACGATGCGGTTGCTGTATATTATTGGACAGGGACACTTCATAAATTAGTAGAGAGTGATCAGAGATTAAGTCATTCTGTGGTACAATTTCCAGGTTGTCTATGTTTATACCATAAGTAAGTATTAAATCTAAGGTATGTTTACAGCGGTGAGTGGGTCCTGTTACATTTTGGGTGATGCCTAAAGATTCTAAAATAGAATCAAACGCAGTTTTGAGTGGATTACATTTATCCTCATAATGGATATTAAAGTCACCAACAATTAAAGCTTTCTTAGTTAATAAAACTAATTTAGAAAGAAAATCGGCAAATTCGTTAAGAAATTCTGAGTAAGGACCAGGGGGTCGATAAACAGTAACCAGCTTAAACATACTAGTTTTATCAGATGAACATTTATTGGTTATGTCAGAGATAAGAACTTCAAACGAGTTTGTTATGGGAGTTGATTTTACAGTGAGACCTATGTCCTTGTCATAAATTGCGGCTATTCCTCCACCACGACCACTAAGACGTGGCTTATGTTCATAACTGTAACCCGGAGGAGATGCTTCATTTAAACCTAGATACTCATCAGGTCTAGCCCAGGTCTCAGTTAAACAAAGTGCATTAAGACAATTATCTGTAATTATTTCATTTACAATTACTGTTTTGCATGCAAGTGACCTGATGTTTAGAAGTCCTAACTTTAGTTTAGCTTTACTATGGTTTTCATGATGCTCATTTAGATTCATTTTAATTAAGTTATTATGACATACTTTTTGATTTTGTTTTGGCTTACACCTGCCACGGTAAACAGACACAGTCTCAATGGTTTGTGACCTAAGGATTCCGGGTGACGTCCGATGGCGACTCGCAGACAGTCGGTTAGGCCTGTTAGTCTGCTGCCTGGTCTTGGCTCTGGGTAGTCATTTAACACTATCTGCCGCTACACTAACGCGGTGGTAAAGCCTGTCACCTATGCTGCAAGAAATGCGAGCAGCACCCTCCCACGTGGGGTGGACACCATCCCGCTTCAAAAGACCAGGCCTTCCCTCAAAGGTGGACCAGTTATCTACAAAATCAATGCAGTTTTCTGAGCACCATTTAGACATCCAGCGGTTCAGCGACAACAACCTGCTGTAGGTTTCGCCACTGGGTCGAATCGGTAAGGGGCCAGAGCACACTACTGCCTCAGACATCGACCTAGCTAACTCACACACCTCTTTAACATTACTCTTAGTAACCTCAGACTGCCGTAAACGAACATCATTAGTGCCAACGTGGATAACAATCTTCGAAAATCTACGATTAGCATTAGCCAGCACTTTCAGATTTGCTCTGATGTCGGGCGCCCTGGCCCCCGGAATACAGGTGACTATGGTTGCTGGTGTCTCTATGGGGGTTGCAATACGCACGTGTCGGAGCTGAGAATCTCCTATAACCAGAGCACTTACATTAACAGGCTGCTCAGCGGGTGGCTCACTGAGTGGGGAAAACCTGTTGGACACGTGCAACTGAGATGGTCGGTGCTTTGCCCTACGACTATGTCGCCGAGACGTCACCCAGTCGCCCCGCTGTGAGGGCTCTAATGCCGGAGTCTGGGGTTCTGTACCTGAACTGCTGGCATTCGGGGCTGCTACAGCTGAATCTAAGTCCTCACTAGTAGTAGTCTGTTCTAAAGCCCGAATGCGCCCTTCTAACACTGAGATCTTCTCCGTCAGACTAACAACTAATCTACACTTATCACATGTAAAGTTATCACTAAACACGGAGAAGGAATAACTGAACATGTTACACTCGGAACATGGATATAATGCTCCTGCTGGGGCCATAGTAACAAAGAAATATACTTAGCTTTACAAGATGAGTTGGAGATGATGTTTATGTTGGATTCACCGGCGCTTCTGCTGGTAGTCACAGAAGAACGGCTTTAATTCCGGATGAAACAGGCGATGATAAGCTGGAATACAAAAACCACCAACCAAACCAACACAAACGCGCTTCGTTCGGACAAAAGCGGCTGTAATTCTAAAGGAGAACGGTGTTATGCGCTGGTGTACTAAACAAATAAACGCGCTTCCTACGAACAGAAACGGTTATAACTCCCCACAAAACAGAGGTGTTTTAAGAGCTGAAATACAGAACACAACCAAACACAAACGCGCTTCGTGCGGACCGAAAACGGTTTTAATTCTGGATAATTAAGATGTTTATGCGCTGAAGTACAAAAACAAACAAAACCGGCTTCGTTCGGATGCCGGTAGCAGAAGTTTCCTAGTTTCCAACACAGCACGAATTTACGTTAGTAAACACAAGCGCTTTTTTACGATAAACAAAATAAAACTAAATCAACAACACACGGAAGATAAACGTATAAATTATATGTTTAAAACATACGTATATAAAAAGTTATTTAGCTAAAGGCTACAAACAAACAACTAGGCTAGCGTCTCAGCGTGCGTACCACCGGAAGTCTGGTTCAGCATATGTGGCCTGTTTTGTGGATCGTACAATCAGCCCCAGAAACTCAGGTTTTGATCCAGGTTTTTGATGATACCAGTGGAGACTAAATGGTGATCCTGTATATGTACAGGACAGTGTGATGCTCCTTTCTTCCCTTTCTTCTGTTGAAGATGAACTGGGTTGGTCTGGTTTAATGCTGTCAGCAGCCTCTGCTATAAAAACATAATTTACGCAAACCAATATCAAATAAAGTGTATTAAAATAAAAATAAAAACTTATAATAACAACAATACAAATACTACTACTACTAATAATAATATGTAATTAACAAAGAATAAATAATATATATTTACCAGTGTGGGCAACAATAATAAATACTGAGAGTAGGAGTAACATGGTTGTTCTGTGTCAGTTCAAATAACCAGGTTTAAAAAAAATGCACATTTTTACATTTGTTCTCACATGTAGCTCCCCCCACAGTCATAGTGAATCATAGTGTCTAAATCTAGAAGAAACTTCCTTAATGCTTTTCTGCCTGTGCTGACTTATATGTAAGTGTTTAAGTACACAGTGCTAGGCTACTTACAAAGACTGCAGTTACAGAAGATGGTATGAAACAACTTTCTTTTTTCCAGAAGACAGAAGTCGCCCACAAGTCATGCAATTTAATTGCAGTTTTATAGATTACAATTTTATACATTACAAAAAATAATTGAGTACACCTGGTAGTATTAAGATCACTTATGCCAGATTTCTCAGTTGAGTTGTTAAGTAATTAATGATCTCATGCCCTAGCTTCTTTTATCATATATAAAAAGCACAATTAAAACACCATAAATTGGTGAAATCAAACTGCCAGTACAAAACCAATACAGATCAATTCTTAGTATGTCACTGTACACCCACAGCAAACATTAAAAAAAATGGACTGCAGATAATTTAAGTTGTTACTCATCACATAATATTTAAATAATAATTTAACAAAGAAACAAATAAATATATAAGAAAGTGAAATAAAACAGATACACATCATCTACAAAACTAACACAGAGCAGTTTTCCCTAGCTGCGTCCGGAATCGCATACTTCCATACTTAATAGTACGCGAAATGAGGACGCGAGAGCGGTTAGTATGTCCGAATACACAGTATACATAAAGAGGTACGCGAGAAGTACCCGGATGACCTACTTATTGGGCAGCCATGTTTGAGTATGCAAGCGATGCACACTTGCGGTCCGCTAATGTATCCCATAATGCAACTGGAGCTGCGTAGGCGATTGAAGCGGAATAAGAAACAAGAAAGATGGCGGAAAACTGAGTCCTCTGTTCACAAGTGTAAGTAAGATAAATAAAATTAAAATTTTTAAAGACGAATAAATAACAAAAACACGATAAATATCCAAAATTTTGGCGAGTGGGGTTTGTAATGAGTCTGTAACTATGGTGAAATTACGTCATCACGTCCCACGTCATCACTTGACGCTGGTATGATGGCGGACGTAGTACGTACGGGTGTTGTGTGCATACTGCACACTTCTGTACTGAAAGTATATACTTTTTTACCGGCCGAGTAGTGCATACTTCCTCCAATCTAGTACGTACTCTGTAAGTATGCGATTCCGGACGCAGCTCCTGTGCCATTCCATGCCTACAGCAAGAAAAAAAAACATCATTACTGTAAAATACATTAAAAAGAAAAGCAGCGCAGATCATGTCAGTAGGAAAATCATTTGCTCATCATATTAATTTAAATGGCAATTGTAACTCTGTGATTTGTTCATATTCTTAAACATTTATTCAAGTGACAAAAGATTATTTTATTGACCCATGTAATAAAATCTAAAATTGATGTCTGCAACACATAAGACAAATGCATGTTTAGCACTGTGTTACATTACTATTCCAATTGCAGTGCTACCTTGTAACTCGACATCCCCTAAACTCAAAATCTTTGAAACTTGACGCCCTCCGTCGAGAAATTTGTACCCTTAAACTTGACGTTGTTCCATTAAACTTGACGTGTGCGACTGCTGTATTTAGCACTGAGAAACTGTAAGAATCAGCTTTTCCAAGAGAGTCTAATATGCTTGCTGTTAAAAAAGCTTAATGTGATTTAATGTATTAAAAGAACCGACACAGGAACACTAAACCTCTCTTAATAATTACTGCTCATAAGTTCTCTCTACTTATGAAATTCCTTGGTCGTTGTTTTAGTACAATAAGTCACGTTAAGCTTTGTGCACCGCCACACTCCATAGGAAATAACAGCAAAGCCAGCACAAAAGCGGTTTTGCCACTTCTCATATGAATGCGCCTTTACTGATACGATATTCCAAGATCAAGCATCTCCACGATTAAGATGCATAAGAAACCTATAAAGAAGTAAAGCTAAAGAGCAGGTTTTATTGTATTTTTATATTTATATTTACAATTGTATGTCAGTGTTTTTATATGGTATTTGTGTTATTTTCAGTGTATAAGTGTCAAAAACAACCCCAACTTTTATACAAATAGAGCTTGTATTATAACATTTAAAATTTTAATTAATCCTACTTTAATTTTAATATACCATATGGTTATTTTCATACAACCCCAAATCAGAAAAGTTGGGACAGCATGAAAAATGCAAATACATTTACTTTGACTTTTATTTGATTGCAGACAGGATAAACCTGAGATATTTCATGTTTTGTCTGCGCAACTTCATTTCATTTATTAATAAACATCCATGTCACAGAGAGCAGGTGCTGTTTTGTATTGTGTGTGTGTGTGGTTAACTGATAACAAGCTGTGGGAATAAATAACTTTGATCTTCTGAGCTTTCTTATAAGTGAGTTTTTGTACAGCATCTCAATAGTTTTGTATCACTGGGCTTCTCTAAGAGCACAGTGATAGAGAGCAGAATCTGTCAGCTTTAGATTGTTGATGGTCAGTACAGTGGAGTCCCCGGTTGTTTCTATCTTTAATCGAGGATCATCAGGAGTGCTCTGAGTTGAACCAACTTTATACAGTAAAAACTGTGGTGCACTGTTAGGATTTTGTTTGTACCAGTAAAGCACATTCCCACTGCTGCTTGACTCATATGAACATTTTAGTGTAACAGTGTCTGTGTCTTTTGCAGTAACGTCGGAATTTATTGGCCAGATTTTATCTGCAAAACCACCTGTAAAAAGTAACAGAGAAAATAATATAAAAAATGTTGTAATATTCAACTAAGATTTTACATCTTAATGCCATGAGCTTTATTTAGAATGATAATAAATTACCTGATGCTACAGTAAGAATCAGTGCTGTGTATCTCACAATGTGCAGTAAGTTACATAGTGGAGCCATTTCTGATCACAGCTTTGTGAGGACTCTGTATAATAGTGCTGAACTCATCACATGAGGAAACAAGTCTCTAGGAAGCCACACACAGGAAGTGCAGGTGCTGCAGCAACCTTATACGCATCATTATTGTAAAGTATCTATTCTTTATCAAAACACTAATAGAGACCTTTAAAGTTACTGTGCTGTTATTAGTCAATACTTCAATAATTGTACATGATACAACATTTATTTGGGACATTCAGTAGCTGCACTGCAATATATAACATTATAAACAAAAAATATTAGTTATATAAGTTTAAAACTGTTAGCAAATTAGGTTTGTAAAGATCTGTGAGACTAAGTACAGAAACTCAATCTAAACTCAGCACAGAAACTCACACAAGAAAGAAATATTCTGTGAATCCAGCTTGACTCTAAGCAACACCAGGCTGTGTGATAAAGTTCTTAACAATCTTAGTATGAAAGTAAAGTTTTGGAATTGCAGGTGTGCCAATATTTTTGGCCATGACTTTAGTTAATTCAGTAGATCATTCAATCTAAATATGTTCATACATGTTTTTAATACTGTAAAAACCCTACCATCTAGCCAATTAAAGCAATTCTGCATGAATATGGAGTTATCTCCCAACTACTGCAGGTTATAACAGCTTCCACTTATCTAAAAGGGCAGAGGATTTAAAAGTGTGTCTGTGAGAATTTGTGCCCATTGAGTTGGGTGTTTGGGTGAGAAGGTCTGGTTTGCACTCAACCTTTCAACTGATTCCAAAGGTTGTTCAGCAGGGTTGAGGTTAGGACTCACATGAAGGCTGACCACTGAAGTTCCACCACAGCAAAACTGGCCAGAAGCAAATAATTATTTTAATATAATTAATTTTATACAGTTAGTAATTAAGGGGGTGTTTCTGTAAAAGGCATTTAGGAACACTACAGCTCATGCATAAGTAATAGTGTATTTATGTGTATTTGCACTTTAATAAATCAGAATTGCAGTACATGATACGTTTATAGATATACATAGTAATTATAAGGGAATATACTGCAGATGTATTTTTATTTCTATTAATGTTACTAGATTTTAATACTGAAATTACACAAGCATCACATAATATGCACACAAATAATTTCATTAAAATTTCATTATTTTAATTATTTTAACAAAGCAGCACTAATTTACAGCACTTTACAGTTGACACTTAATACAGTTTTAGCAAAGGTGAATCTAACACTGAGACCCTGACATTGATTTAATGAGGTAATAAAAATGAATCTGTCAGGAAGAAAAATGATGATGAGCACAACAAGTTTAGAGCTAGAACTAGAAACGAAGCAATGATGAAGATGTTGATGAAACAAACTAAAGAGTTTAGGGAAGAAACAGCTTCCAAGCAACAGCTGACTTGCCAAACTCAAAGCTTTGTGTTTAATGTTAGACTAGAAACTGTGATCAGGGCAGTTAACTGGGCAACTGGATCTCTGAATGTGGAGCTGTGAATGCATAGCCAGTGCTACCTCTGAGTGTGTTTATATGTACACTAATAATCTGATTAGGATATCTGGGTATCTGCATGTGTGCTTTATAATGTATAAATGTATTTATTACTGTTAAAATCTTTTATGTTTTATGATGATGTTGATGATGTTTTATTTATTTAGTGTCTAAAAGAGTGAACAGTGGACAGTGAGTGGACACGGCATTTAAAAACTGCAGCAGCACTGCTGTGTCTGATCCACTCATACCAGCACAACACACGAACACACCACCAGTCAGTGTCAGTCAGTGTCACTGCAGTGCTGAGAATCATCCACCACCCAAATAATACCTGCTCTGTAGTGGTCCTGTGGGGGTCCTGACCATTGAAGAACAGGGTGAAAGCAGGCTAAAAAGGTATGTAGAGAAACAGATGGACTACAGTCAGTAATTGTAGAACTACAAAGTGCTCCTATATGGTAAGTGGAGCTGATAAAATGGACAGTGAGTGTAGAAACAAGGAGGTGGTTTTATAGTTATGGCTGATCAGTGTATTTGTATGTTGCATGGATATGACTCATTTGTATAGCATACAAATCATGTATTGCTAGTTTCTTTTTAATAAGTATTGAGTTATTTATTTATCCAAGTAGTTTATCCTTTTATTAAAAGTAACATGTATCTTTGGTTTGGTTTTTGTACAGTATAGAATGATTTCCTGTCACTGTGGGCTGCAGAGCACAGTAGTAGAGAGCAGAATCTGATACTGCAGCAGAGGAGATGTTCAGATCCACTCGATTTTTATCTTCATTTATCTTTGCAGAAAACCCAGAAACTGCAGCTTCTTTTTGAAATTCAGCAACCAGTACGATGAACTCTGGTCTGAATGTGGAGAACTGACGATACCACAGCAGGTTATCATTTCCAGCATCTCCACTGTAATTGCAGGATAAAGTGACAGTGTTTCCCTTCAAGGCATTTTTAGTGGTAGAAACTGGTTTAATTTCCTGTGTGGAGATATAACCTGTTAAAATGAAGGAAAAATGTTAATTTAATGTAGTGTTAATGTAGAGATTTAGATACAGAACCATTATATGTAAATCACAGAGATAGGACGGTAGGAAGAAACTCTGTAAGGATCTTCCATCAGATAATACTTGAAGATACATTTTAATTTTTATAATAAGTTTAAGTCATTTTTGCTAACAAATTTGTATTGTCTTTAATGCATGCTGTATGAAGTGTGTTTACTCACCTAAAATAAGGAAATGAAGACACACAAATACAACAAACAATGCCATGACTGAACTGCAAAATCATGTAGCTTAAAGCCTGCTGTCATTCTTATACATGTTTGTACCACCTCCTCTCTTCAGCTTCCTTTCCCAACAGTGCAGCTCTGTTAGTGATTAGTAAAATGTAGATGGAGTCTGCCATCATGTGTTTACTTTCCATCTCTACAGATGTGTGCACAGAAAAAAGCACAAGAAAAGCGAGTAAGGTTTCCATATTTTTAAGAACATCATGCTTACAGCAAAGTATGTAGGTGAGAGCATTAAGATAATTGGGTCAGATCTTTGCAAATGTGCTGTAATTTTAATCAATGATTTTGCAGTGGTTGTACTAATATTACTACTACAGTACTAGTATTGATTTGTAGTGTCTGAATACCTTTTTCCTCACCAAATTTGCTTTATTACAATATATGTTTATGCCTTTATGTTTTCTGTTCATATTAATCAGTTTAAAGTAAAATAAAGTGAATATATGTGCTGTAAATATATTAAAAGTAAAGAAATAAAGTTCATTGAATGCTCATTTTTCCTCAGTTACGAAGTACTACATGAGAAATCAATACAGTAAATGAATATCACAGGACCCATTTACCACTGTAAACATAACCTAGACTTAATATTAACTCTTGATATTGACATAGACAACCTGGTTGTTTTACCACAAAATGACTTGGTCTCAGATTATTCTCTCCTAAAATATTAACTGTGTTTATCTAATAATGTTTAACTACCATGCTGCTATCAATTTAGGGGCACTACTTCATCTGCAACTGCAGCTTGCTTTCATAAACAGCTTATTAGAATTAACAACTGTGTCAGCATCAGAGCCCAAAAAGCTAAAACAGGCAACTCAACATTTAGAGTCTGTATTCTGCACAACCTTAAATAATGCTGTACCAGTTAAACCTAAACTGTAACTGTTTAGGGAGAAAAAGCTAGCTCTATGGTACAATGACCACACAGGTGTTCTAAAACAAGCAGCACAAAAATCTGAGCGCAAATGGAGGCACACTACACTGGAAATGTATACGATAGCATGGAAAAAGATCCTAACTTAGTGTAAACATGCACTTATACAAGCCAAATCTCTATTTTATTCGTTCTTATTAGATAATCTAAGATGCCAACCGACTGTACAAGTGATAAGTTCTTAAATGACAAGATATAACTTTAAAATACAACTTTAAAGTCTGCGACCTGACAATATTAAGCATCAATTCACTTGGATCAGCAAGGGTGTAAATAGTGACTTATCCATCAAGGTTAGCCAACTAAATTCCTTTTATCCAATCTCCCAAACTGAACTAACTGCGTTGATTAAATCATCAGTCACTGTTATGTATACTTGACGCTGTTTCAACTTGTTTAGAAGACTGTGTTGATCGTATTGGCTTATCTAAACTTACCAGTAAACTTGACCTTCTAAAAGGCTACTGGCAAATCCCCCTTACTACTCGTGCTTCTGAGATCTCTGCTTTCTCTACACCAGATAAATTTTTGCAGTATACAGTAATGATGTTTGGTTTAAGAAACGCTCCTGCCACATTTCAGTGCCTCATGAATATTGTGTTAGGTGATGTACCGAACTGCGAAGCTTACTTGGATGACGTGGTTATTTATTCAGATACTTGGATGCATCATCTGAAATCTGGGTCAGAAAGAACTTCATTGTGTCTTTGTTGATTTAGAAAAAGCGTATGACAGAGTGCCAAGGGAGGAGCTGTGGTGTTGTATGAGGAAATCTGGAGTGGTGGAGAAGTATGTCAGACTGGTAAAGGGCATGTATGAGGACAGCAGGACAGTGGTGAGATGTGCTGTAGGAGTGACAGATAGCTTCAAGGTGGAGGTGGGACTACATCAAGGATCGGCTCTGAGCCCCTTCTTGTTTGCTTTGGTGATGGACCGACTAACAGATGAGGTCAGGCAGGAATCCCCATGGACTATGATGTTTGCAGATGATATTGTGATCTGTGGTGAGAACAGGGAACAGGTGGAAGATAACTTGGAGAGGTGGAGATATGCACTTGAAAGAAGAGGAATGAAAGTCAGCCGTAGCAAGACAGAGTACATGTGTGTGAATGGGAGAGAGACAGGTGAAACAGTGAGGCTACAAGGAGCAGAAGTCACAAAGGTGAAGGACTTCAAGTACTTAGGGTCGACTGTTCAGGAAAATGGGGAGTGTGGTAAAGAGGTCAAGAAGAGAGTCCAGGCAGGATGGAGAAAAGTTTCAGGAGTGATTTGTGACAAAAGGGTGACAGCAGGGGTCAAGGGAAGAGTTTACAAGACAGTGGTGAGACCAGCTATGTTGTATGGTTTGGAGACAGTGGCATTGACAAAAAGACAGGAGAAAGAACTGGAAGTGGCAGAAATGAAGATGTTGAGGTTCTCCTTGGGAGTGACAAGGATGGATAAGGTTAGGAATGAGATAATCAGAGGTACAGCACAGGTTAAACAACTAGGAGATAAAGTTAGAGAGGCCAGACTGAGATGGTTTGGACATGTCCAGAGGAGGGACAGCGGGTATATTGGTAGAAGGATGTTAGATATTCAGCTGCCAGGAAAAAGACAAAGAGGAAGGCCAAAGAGGAGTTATATGGATGCAGTTAGAGAGGACATGGAAGTAGTTGGGGTGAGGAAAGAGGACGCAGTGGACAGAGTGAGATGGAGGAGGATGACTCGCTGTGGCAACCCCTGAAAAGGGAAAAGCCGAAAGAAGAAGAAGGATGCATCATCTGAAATAGCTAGAAACGGTATTTACCAAAATTTGAGATGCTAACCTTGTGCTGAACCTTGAAAAGTGTGAATGTGGAAAAGGCGTGATAACCTACCTTGGTAATGGTACTGTACGACCTCTTAATGCAAAGGTCCAAGCAATTAGCTCCTTCCCCGCTCCTAAAACAAAACGTGAGCTTAGACGCTTCTTATCTTACGGGTTATTATCGGTGTTCTTGTAAAAATGTCTCTGATGTGGTGTTGTCTCTTACTAACCTTTTAGGTAAGAATGTCCCGTTCGTGTGGTCCTTTGCTTGTCAATCCACTTTTGATACCTTGAAGATGCTATTAAGTAGTTCCCCAGCAAAATGCCAACAAAACAGGTGCCGGCACTGTCCTATTGCAGGAGGACAATCACCAGATTGATCATCATATTTGCTATTTCCCCTGCAAATTTGTCAAACACCAACTTGCTTATAGTACCATAGAGAAAGAAGCGTTAGCTCTTCTCCTCGCCCTGCAACACTTTGAGGTTTATTTAGGTAGTAGTTTGGTTCCAATCACAGTTTATACAGATCACAATCTCCTGGTTTTTCTTCAATGCATGTCTAATACAAACCAACGCCTTATGCGCTGGTCACTCATTCTTCAGGGTTTTAACTTGGTTATCCTTCACAAAAAAGGGCTCTGACAATATTGTTGATGATACCTTGTCATGCTGTTAATAACCTTGAGTGAACTTAGTGATAAAGCTCATGCTTTATGAGGGGGGTGTCATGTCCATGAAATGTTGTACTGTGTATGTATGTATGTATGTGTGTGTGTTTCAGGATCCAGTCCAAAGTCTACCTCCCACCCTCCTGGATTCAGATCCACCCCAATGTCTTCAACTATGCCACTCACCTATAAAATGAGCTGCTATAGAGAGAGTCCCTTCCCTTGTGGTGGTGTTGTGACTTTTGATTGAGCTTGCTGATTTGAACTTGTATTGCTGTATAAATGTAGATATATATGTTGTTTGTACACTGGTGGTAAAGAGTGGCTGTCATTTTGTTTGTAATCTGTGTTTTGTCTCTGGTTATTTTAGTTAAGGAGGTATTGTGAAGCATCTTGTATTTTATTTTGATTTTCTTTTGGTCAGGGAAGATAGTTTGTGTGTACGTATATTAGACAGTGTGTGTTTTGTTTGTTATTTTGGCCTGGGTCACTTCTGAAGTTGTACCGGTTTGTTTTGTGTCCAGACTTGATACAGGCCTTTGGTCCTCTTGTAGCTATGTGGACAATGCGTTTCGAGGCTAAACATAGTTTTTTTTTAAACACGTAGTACGACATATAAATTCGTTCAGGAACATTTTGCTATCTCTTGCAACAAAACATCAGCTTCTAATCAGTCACAAACTACAGTTTTTCAAAACCAGCCCTTTCTGTTTCACATGTTTCCCTCGTGTCTTTGGATTTGTTAAAGGCTGAAATGCAGGAAGCGATTATAAGCAAATTCCCAAATCAGACATAAGTACAATTGGCTGTGTTCTGCCATGGAACAAAATATTGTGCTGGGATGATTTTGGCCCATGGCTCCACTGCAGGGCTCACAGATTTTGTGCAAATCCGCCAAATTGTTATTGTTGAGAGTTTGGTTGGATTTATGTGAAGACCCGAGTAGCATGGTATGATAAGCATTTGAGATCATTTGAGCAAGAAAAACCAGGACATTTTAAGTTCCTTCTCCAGAGTGACTTGAAGGACACTGTGCCATTAGTTGCATACAATGTTGGGAAGAAATGTATGGTTACCCTGAAACGCCACATTGATGTTCTATTGTAATTGATCAGCTTGGAGCCATCACTTGACACTTGCTCTTTTTTGATGAGTAATTTAAAGGAATTGTTTACATTAAATACATTATGCAGCAGTTATGTTAATAGGATGGTAAACTGTGTTAAAGGGCTGCCTCTCTGTAATCATTTTTTGTAACAGACTCCCAAAATGTCACCAGCAATGCTAAGAGTGATTAAACATGACACACACAAACTGAGCTTGCCTTCTGGGATTCCTGATGCAATTGAAGAACTGGAGAAGTCGGTGAAAGAAGAATTTAATGTACCTGTAAACTTTGCTCTGCATTACTTGCATGCAGAGTTTGGAGATTTTTTTGAAAGACAAAGACACCATTAAAGTTGTTTTTGTGGAACCTTTGTTTATCAGCCTAACAGCAATTGAAAGCCCTCAGAATGTGTCCTCCCCATCTCAAGATGCCCTATCAACATTGTCTTCAGTTAACACATCAGATGTCTCATCCATTCAGTATGGATCATCAGATGAAACAGTGTCACAACAGTGGCCAACTCAATCTGAAATTCCTGATTTTCCATATGACACTGAGCTGACTCTGCAGACAGGAAATGAAGAGTTTTTAAAGAATGTGGTTCTCTTAAATGACCACAGTGTGAGGTCTCAGGTTTCTGACACACTTGTCAAAAAAATGTTCCAGCATTGTGCATACCCCACTAGCAAGCAGATTTGTGCAGTTGCACAGGCATTAATTGAAAAGTATCCATGTCTGAGGGAGCCTGGATCATTGTCTGGATACGGTGGTTGGTTAACGAGCGTGGACTCGTTTTTTTCATCAAGGGGTCTGCATATACTTCATCTTAACATCAGAAGCCTTCGACCTAAGATTGATGAGATTCGACTTCTGTGTAGAAGCAATAGAGTTGCTCTGCTGTGTATTTCAGAATCTTGGCTGGACAGTTCTATTAGAGACGCAGAAATAGAGATTGAGAATTATGTTATTGTGCGTAGAGATCGGAATCGTAAAGGTGGAGGAGTATGTGTCTATATAAGGGCAGATTTAAATTTTAAACAAAGGGAAGACCTAAATCATGATGAAATCGAAGCTGTATGGTTAGATATCTTGTTACCAATGTGTAAGCCTATCTTGATTGGAACATGCTACAGACCTCCAGATCAGAGTAATTTTTATGATTTATTAGAAGAGGTATGTGGTAGATGTGAATACATGGTTAAAACAGAAGTGATTATGGTTGGTGATTTTAATACTGATGTTTGGAATGCTGATATTACTTCATTTAAGGCCTTGATGAATTTTTGTCGTATGTTCGGTTTTTATCAATTAATTAATGAACCAACACGAGTCTGTTTGTCTACACAGACTGTAATTGATCTTGTTCTAGTGTCCGATAAGTCTAAGATAGTCAAAAGTGGTGTTATACATTATGGGATGAGTGATCATTGTGGTGTTTTTTGTACAAGAAAGATTAAGAAAAATGTGCTTAATTGTCATAATACTATAAATATTAGGTCTTTAAAACGGTACAGTAAGGATGTGTTTTTAGAAGGTTTAAGTCAAATGAATTGGTCAGAGGTTTTAAAATGTAATAATGTGGATCAAGCAGTGTTAGTTTTTAAAAGTATGTTTTTAAAGGTAGTAGATAAATTAGCTCCAGTAAGACACATTAGAGTAAAGCAAAGAAGCGCACCTTGGATGAATAGTGAAATTTTGGAAGAAATTAGGAAGAGAAATAGATTGTATTCAATTTTCATAAGAAAGTAAAGTGGGTAGGGATTCTTTCAGGTTTATAGCAGTATCGTTGTGGAATCGTTTGCCAGGGCCTTTTAAAATATGCGACAGTTTGCAAGGGTTTAGACAGGCTGTTAAGGAATGGTTGTATGAAAAGGGAACGTTTGCTAATTAAAAGTTTTAATAATGTTTATGAATTAAATTGAATATATTGTGTTATGTTATAATGATTATATTACGATGGCATGCTTGCTATGCTGCTGATTGTTGGACCTGATTATGTATAGGGACCACAATGGAAATAAGTCTATGGACTTTTTGTGTTATCCCTGACTGTTTCAGTTTTTTATAGGAGGTATTGTATCTATTTATAAAATATGAAATGGTTCAATAAAATCAAATCAAATCAAATCAAATCAATCAAGACTGAAGAATAAGATGGCCAATTACAGAAGGAAACTAAAACAGCTTGGATGCCCTGAATTGGCTGTCAACTCCTCATAATACAAGTAAAAAAAGTTAAACTACCTTTCACCTCTCCCAACTGGTAAAACTAAGCAGACGTTGGAGAGAGTGCGGGTAGAGCTTCTCAGTGACATCAAGATTAGGAACAACCAGAAAGTTGTTGGTGAGAAGATGGACAGAACCTTTTCCTGTCGCAGGCAAGAAATAGTTGAAGACAGCCCACCTATACAGGAACTGCTGGAGAGATGGCCTGCCCTTTTTGATGTCATTCAGGTGACAAGTGATTTTAAAATTACATGATTACGTAAGGTTTTTTAATTTATTCCTTGGATATCACTATATCTGCTTGTTAAGACATGACGTATCGACCTTATGATATGTCACATCCGGGTCCGTGTTGGCCGAGTCCCTCGTATTTTTAATATACCACAGTGCTGTGTCCCGTGTTGCTTCAACAGGTCCGAGTCGAAAAAACTAGCCAACTGTCTTTCTACCGCTTTCCTTGCAATGAGAAAGAGAAAAGAAAATGGCTGCAGATAATAAGGTAAGTTACATTTCTTATAAATAAATAAATAATAACCCTTTCGTCCGTGGTCTCTAACTACCTAGCACTAGCTAGCTTACCTCGCTAATGTTAGCCCCCACGGCAAAAGCCAAACTGCCCCTTTGCGGACATATTTATATTTTATAGGGTGCTTCTTGCTATAAAACACATTTTCGTGTTTCTGTTGTTTACTTTACTGCCCAGTTAAAGCAAATATAGCGTTAGACAGCTAGTTTAGCTAGCTAACGTTAGCACCCCCCCAGCCTCTGTGCCTTTCATGCAAAGGGCCAGTGACTACGTTAGTGTTTTAACCAAGAAAGAACACAAGTGATGCTACTGCTTAAATCCTGTATACTTACCAGTTCTCAGTATGCATCTACATTAGTGCAGACTGTGAACTTTACAATTAATCATTACTGTACACCTTCTACCATGCATTCTTACCACTGTATTTAATTCTGTTTTATTAATGTTCTAGTGAAATTACAATTTGAATATCATGAAGTAATATTTTTGTTCATAATTTAATGTAAAAAGGTAAACTGTCAAATTGTATATTCATTACACGTGTTTCAAGCGTTTTTTGTTTAATTTCATATAATAATGTGAGATTCTGGATTTCTGATTTTCATAAGCTATAAGCTAAACTGATTAAAAGTAAAACCAAAGAGTTAGAAATGTCATGAATTAAAAATATGACAGCTTACCTCTTGGAATAAAATGATGACATGAACTTTTCATGATATTCTGATATATATATAAATTGGAACGTTGTTGGGGAAACCCCAAGTTGATGCATGATTAATAAATAAAACGATAAAAATAAAATGATAAAATTGCTTTTTTTATTTTTTCTACAGGCGTGAACACTTCACCCCAAACTGCAACTCCAGCATGTGCAGTTGGCATTTCCCCTTTGGCAAAGCTGCTGGGCCATCGCAATTTGCCTGGAACGAGGGAAAAAAAAATTCAATTTCCCGATCACCCCAGCATTCACCCTAAGCGGAAGAAGTAAGTGGTCCCTACCAGTGCTGAGAATGAAGGAAGAACAGATATAGTACCCACAGCTAACATTGCAAATGTACAGGCCCCTAGTACTTCAAAAAGTCTTGTGACGCTTGAGGTCGAGAATGACATGCTGAGAGAAGAGAATGAGATATTGGAAAAACAATTGGAGAAACAGAAGCAAACATTTTCTTTCAGTCAGATTTCCTCACATCCTGACAAGGTCCAATATTACGCTGGATTGCCCGATGCTGCCACTGTCCTTTTTTTGAAAGTGCTCCTTTCTAGATTTGAGCTATAATATCATTCTGATTGGACTGTCCAAATTAGCTTAAAGCTTAAATTGAATTGTGGCCATGTATACCTTGCAACAGGGTTTAATTGTAGCACAGCCACACTAACATCTTTACCACTATCCTTATTGCACTGTATGACATTTTACTTGAGAACATCCCCTCCACAGCCAAGAATCAGACATCACTGCCAGACTGCTTCAGACCTTTTCCAAACTGTAAGATTGTGCTTGGCTGCACAGAGGTTGCTGTCTCGAACACAGAGAGGCTGGACACACAAAGTCATTTGTACAGCCATTATAAAGGAAGGACCACGCTGAAGGCTCTAATTGGTGTGGCTCCCATTGGAGTGATTACCTATGCCAGTGACCTGTATGGTGGGAGTGCCTCAGACAAAGCTATAACAGCGGACTGTGGACTTCTCCAACATCTACAACCAGGTGATATGGTTATGGCAGACAAGGGCTTCACAATTCGGGACATTTTGCCAGAGGGAGTTCTTCTTAACATCCCATCTTTCCTTGTCAATGGACAGTTTACGCAGGAGGAAGTCAACAATAACAGACTCATCTCCAGTGCAAGGATACATGTGGAGCGGGCCATTTAGAGGCTGAAGTTGTTTAGCATTTTGGACCATATCCCATATCAGTTTAGAAAAAACATCAACAAGATACTGAAAGTATGTGTGTGTCTTACAAATTAGCAAACACACATTCTCCATGAAATTCAATGAATTAACTAAGGATTTGACATTTTGCTTGTGTCTTTCTGGTCTTTTTAATGTCAGTTTTGAATAATTCAGGCCAGTTTGTTTTGCAGACAACTTTTATTAAAAAAAAGTAAAACCAGACAAAAATGTTTTTCCTCTTGATATCCTGGAACATGTTACAATGTTATGGGAAGTGCTAAAGTCTATTTAATTATGACTCAATTCATCCAATGAATTACAAATGCAAATTAATTAAGTCTGTGACAGAATGTGTGGTAGGAAACAGTCTTTATAAAATGTTTCAATGTGTCAATGTTAACCACCCATGTTGGGTCTATGAGCACTGGCAGAATCACAAAGTCAAGAGGAGTCCATACAAGCAGATGACAACAGTTAGCTCTAGTCAGGTGTAGGTTGCCCTGGATCTGATGCCAATAGTGGTGAGTTGGTTTTATTGTTAGGGAACCAGTCAACTCCTCCAACTACAGAAAAAAGTCCTTACTCTCTGCTGCCTGCAGAATAGTCTTGGTTCTTGCCGACCATGGACATTTCACCTCAATAATGCAATCACCAGATACTGTCCCATCTGGAGATCCACCAAGCAGGCCGCTATCAGACAGGAACAGTCCCCTCTCCTGGACACCGACACCAGTGCGCTCTGTGTACTGCTGCTTTGCCCTTGGCTCATGGAGGATTCCTCAAGCGCATGCCTTTAATAAAAACATGTTTAAAAAAAATGTCACTTAATCTTAGATACACTGATAAGTTAAATCACTTATCCACTTCTTACTTTAGATCCATCTTTGACATTGTAATGGCCAAGCAGGGTTTTGAATAAGGAAGGGGGGTAAGACTTCCGCTCGACTGCTGCCAAGACCACGCCAAAGTTGCTTGCCGTGATCCGTTTCTTGCGAAATGCTGACCTGTTATTTAAAAATAAAAAAAGGCGAGAGACACGTAGACCAGTGTTCTTCAACCCTGGAGGCACCCCTGCCCTGCACATTTTAGTAGATTCCCTACTGTAACACTCCCCGCTGCAACTCTTAAAAAAAGAGCCAATTAGTTGGATCAGTTGTGTTGGGAGCAGGGTAAGCACTAAAATGTACATAGCAGGGGTGCCTCCAGGACCAGGTTTAAGGAACACTAATAGACACATTGCATTTTTTCTGAACTAAAATTCTGAACTTATGCTGACTGTATAAAAATTCTTCACCAAAATTAAATTTACAGTAAATGTTGATTACTAGTTTTGTATTATTTCAGCTTGTATCTTATTTTGTACAGTGATGCTGAGAGCTCAATGCATTATGACTTTCCATTTCCATTTCCATTTCCATTTTCAAACTTTTAAAACTACTTCTGCCTGAAATATACATATCAAATATTAATGATATTTTTAGGATTTTAACCCTTTAAATCACAGGTGTCAAACTCAAGGCCCGCGGGCCAGATCCGAGAGCTTAAACGACTGTACGATTGTTGTGATGGTTCGAGACGCAGTTATAATTTAATGGGAGTCCTGCGCCTTTAAATAGCAACCGCTGACATCGTAGTCATGGCAACTAACTTTGACCTTCGCTGAGAAGCCATGTGACTTTTACGGCAAAAGAACGCGGGGTAGCGTAGTCAATAAATGTAAACAATAATAATAAATACAAAGAATGATCTTGCAATATAATACAGAAGCATCGTCTGTAAGTAGTGGCGTTTATATTCTCAGTTGTTTGTAAATGTTTAGTGAGTATATCACAGCGTTTTAGTTACAAATTTACCGTAATTAAATACTGTTGTTACCGTTACTATAGCAATTAGTATCTTTACACAAAATGCTAACTCGTTAGCGCTATTTTACGTTTGGTTAAATCTCATATTGTACCAGATGTAACACTTGACTACAGCTGTGTGCTTTTACTGTATTAAGTTCTTTATTGTTTGTATTGTTTGTATTTTTACTTCATTCTGGTGCACACAGTGTATCACACAGCTGGGAAGCAAATAAAACCGACTGTATTCTGAAGAGAGCTGTCTGTCTGTCTGTCTGTCTAGCTGAGCAAGGGAAAACAATTGTCTTAAAATACACTGTAAAATTCTACATAAACTGCATCTCTCAAAATGCATGCTGATTTTGTGACCTGCAAAGTGACACATCCTGCCAGTAGATAATGTTAAGAAATATTTACACATAATCCCAAAATGTACAAGAAGATAAGTAAGAAAATTAAGCAGAAGGAGGAAATTTAATGAAAGTGAAAACAAGTTTGTGCTTCAGGAAGAGAAACCGGTGCGTCTCTTGTGTTATAAGGCTGTGTTTGTGGTAAAGGAGGACAATATAAATGCAGAATTCAGCCTCCAAGAAAAACAACAGACTGCAATCACAGCAGGATATGTTACAATCGGCCCTTTGAGGGCCACCATAATGCTGATGTGGCCCTCAGTGAAAATGAGTTTGACACCCCAGCTTTAAATGCTGGTATGTTTACATAGCACCACTGTTTTTATCAAACAAAAAACTAAAATAATTTCCATAAAATACATTTCAAGGAGCATTTGTTAATTATTGTTATTAGGCCCTGAGATGAGTCAGTGATTGGCAGCAACATTGATTTTGATGCATTTTTTTTTTTTTGCAGTGTCAGATTTAAAGAAATACTCACACGAGGTCCTAAGGACAAAAGATGGCTGCTTCCCAACAACTGCTGTAAAGATATATATTTTTTATTTTAAATTAGTCAACCAAAAAGGGGGAGAGGGCAAAAGAGAGAGAGAACAAGTGAGAGAAAGGGTGAGAGACAGAGAGGGCGAAAGAGAGAGACAGACAGAGAGAGAGTATGTGTCTGAGTGTGAGAGTCCAGCTCAGGTGGCGTCGAGGCTGCAAATGGACAGAATATGGTCCTTGCATGTGAATCTTCCACATTTACAGCAGGTGCTCCCAACTCTTCTCTTTCTGTTTGTGCAGAAGTCGCACTGCCTCCTGCCCTTATATTTACGAATGAGAGAGGGGCATGCAGCAGCACCTTGCATATCTGCAACTATTCCTGCAGCAACTGATGAGCGGGGAAGACGCCCTCTCTTTTTGATGTGTGGGGTCACCAGCGTTTCTCCCACCTCTTTAATCTCTTAATTTCTGCTGCTGCCAAGATGGCTCGATTGATGTCCACAGGACGTAGGCATTGTAAAGTGAAATGTCAACCAGGTTGTGGAAGAGGGCCATTGGCCACCGATTTGTTCTCCTTCTGCAGGAGTAGGTGCCAACAACCTAACAAAAAACATAAGACAGTATGAATCAGTGATCCAAAGATTCTTTATCTTGTTACACATATTGTTTATTTTATATGAAAATGCTAATTCGAAAAAAAAAACTTTGACAAGAACATAGGAGAATAAATAATAAATAAATGTGTGCGTAACTGATGCGTAATGGCGCACCTACCTTATCAAGGTTGTCGACACGTTTGCATTTGTTGTAATCTTTGATTATGATGGGCTTTCTCTTCATTTCGTTGCTTATGTCTGGACTGCAGTGTTTTGTGCTTAGGAGCAGCACTTGCCTCGTCAGGGGATGTAAAAGACCAGTGTGTGGGCCTTCGTAAAAGCAAAGGTGGAGGAGAAGACCGCTCTCGCCTGGAGCAATTGAGGGGGAAGCTCGGGCTTGTTTCGGCGAATTGTGCCAACCAGGGCCAGTTTCCTCCTGAGCAGCTCCTCTGCCAGTGCGAATCAGGTGAAAAAAATGTTACAGGTAATGATGGCCCCTCTGTCATCTCCAGGACCACCCTCATCCCCTGGTTGACTTTAGCTGGATTGCCAGCTGCTTTACCTGTGTACACCTGCAGTCTCCAGGCATAGGACATTTTGACATCACAGGTTGCCCAAATCTTTATTCCATATTTGGCCAGTTTTTTTGGCATGTACTGCCTGAAACTGTACCTGCCTCTGAATGGGATGAGCTGTTCATCCACGCAGATGTCCATGTCTAAGCTGAACAGCATCGGCAGGCGCTGCCTTCACATATCCTTTGCGGAGACTTTGCAGAAGGCAGCCAGCTTGTCATCACAGCGTCGGGATATAGATGTTACAGTAAAAAAGAGGGGCACATACTCCACCAAACCAATGAAGCCTGAATCCAGCTTAGATCCCTTTGTGGTGCCTGGATAGGACAGTCCATACAGACAGTCAGAATCACTGTAACATCGGTGGAGTTCCCTGGAAGAATAAGGACATACGCCAAACAATAAGGACATATGCCAACAAAAGAAGACAGCAACTGTCTAGCTTAGAGACCATGATTTAAATACACACACCTCCACCTGGATCTAATTAAATTGTAACCATCAACCAGTAGGGGTCAAAACTTTTATGTTTTGAGGTAGTTTGGAAACTTTTAGCAGATGCAAAATTCAAACAGTTGATACGTCTTAGCATGTTTTACTGCTGCGCCACCGAAGCACCATAATCACACATGTAATAACACCTACTCTATGGAGCTTTTGTATTGTTTTTGTACAGTTACAGTATAATTAGCACTCTTCAAGTGTATTGATCACTAGTGTGTTAGTACACTTTAGTGCACTGTAGCATATTGAAGATTAGTATACTTAAGTCTACTTTATAGTTTTATGAAAAATACACTTAAGTAAACCTTTGTATATGGTATTTAAAGTGTGCTGTAAGTGAATTACTTCAGCAGTTGTTTAACATACTTTGCAAAAATTTACTAAACATCTGTTTGAAAACAAGTATTTGAGAAGTATAATAAATTTCAAAAAGTGAGCTAAGGCACAGTTTGTTTTCCCTGATACTGCTTGAGAATTTTCTACAGTTTAATTGGAGTCCACCTGTGCTAAAATCTTTTGATTGGACATGATTGGGGATTACCAACACCTGCCTATATAAGGTCCCACAGTTGACAGTGCATATCAGAGCAAACTCCAAGCCATGGGGTCAAAGGAATTATCTGCAGACGTCAGAAACAGGATTGTGTCAGGGCATAGATCTGGAGAAGGGTACAGAAAAATTGCTACAGATTTACAGGTCCCCAAGAGCACAGTGGCCACCATCATTCAAAAATGGAAGGAGTTTGGAACAACCAAACATCTTTTTAGACCTGGCTGCGGGGCTCAACTGAGCAATCGGAGAAGATGGACCTTGGCCAGGGAGGTGAGCAGGAACCCTAAGGTCACTCTGACAGAGCTCCGGCATATCTTTGTGGATATGTGAGAACCTATCAGACGATCAACCATCCAGGCAGCACTCCACAAATCATGACTTTATGGTAGAGCGGCCAGACGGAAGCCTAGTAAAAGGCACAAGACAGCCCGCTTGGAGTTTGCCAAAAGGCACCTAGTGGACTCTCAAACCATGAGAAACAAGATTCTCTGGTCTGATGGAACCAAAATTGAACTTTTTGGCCTGAATACCAAGCGTCACGTCTGGGGGAAACCAGGCACCGCTCATCACATGACTAATGCCATTTCTACAGTGAAGCATGGCAGTGGCAGCATCATGATGTGGGGATGTTTTTCAGCAGCGGGACCGAAGCGACTAGTCCTGATAGAGTGAAAGATGAATGCAGCTAAGTACACCGAGAGCACTCTGGACCTCAGACTGGGGTGAAGGTTTACCTTCCAACATGACAACGACCCGAATCACACAGCCAAGAGAACAAAGAAGGTGGCTTTGGAGAAAGTCTGTGAATGTCCTTGAGTGGTCCAGCCAGAGCCCAGACCTGAATCCAATCAAACATCTGTGGAAGGAGCTGAAAATGGCTGTGTACCAACGCTCCCCATGCAACCTGACGGTGCATGCAAGGATATGCCAGGAGGAATGGGCAAAAATGTCCAGAAACAAGTGTGCCAAGCTCGTAGCTTCTTTCCCAAGATGCCTTGAAGCTGTAATTGCTGCCAAAAGTGCATCAACCAAGTATTAGGCTTACGGTGTGCACAGATGTTTTGTGTTTAGATGTTTGAGGCAAAAAATAACTCAATCTAATATAGAATAAATCTGTAACGTAATACAACCCCAAATCAGAAAAAAAAGGGACAATCCAAAAGCCAGGATGTGTCATGATATGGTGTTGTGTCAGTACAATATCATTTACACTTCTCTGATGGCAGCATTAATGCAGGAAAGTACAGTGAGATTTTAGAGCAACATCTGCTGCCTTTAAGAGGACATCTTTTGCAGGGACGTCCATGTAGCCTGTCTGCAGTCCTAACCTTTCCCCAATATCAAATGTGCAGAGAATTAAATGAAAAATGCAACAACAACATCCTGTGCTGTTATACACCTTCAGAAGTGTCTGCAGGAAGAATGAGACAAAATCATGTAAAAACCACTGAGCTAAAACACTGATTATTTATTAGATAAACAGACTTGGGATACAAGAAGCAGCAAGTGATAAAATGTAAACATGACAATAGCTCCCTCCTCTGATAACAGGTTTTTGTACAGTAAAGCTGTATTTCCTGTCACTGTGGGCTGCAGGGAGCAGTAGTACAGTGCAGAATCAGATACTGCAGCAGAGACGATCTCCAAATCCATTTTTGTTTTGGTTTTGTAGCGTTTCATTGAGATTCTTGGGTCAGACGCTTGAGCTGTTTTAACATCTTCACCATCTCCAATAATCAGCACTAAATACTCTGGTTTTGATCCAAGTTTTTGTTTATACCAGTGAAGACTATAAACTGATCCATCATATGTACAGGACAATGTGATGCTGCTTCCTTCAGTTGAAGAATAGCTGTTTTGATCTAGTTTAATGCTCTCAGCAGCTTCTGATATAAAACAATATAACAATTTATAACATTTAGTTAATACCATATTAAACACTTTTTTCTTCTAAATATAGAATTTATGCTTCTAATAGTAGAAAATTAATACAAACATATTTAAATATGATGCTTACTGTATATCACTTACCATTATCATCAACAATAATGAAAATGAAGAAGAGGAGTAACATCATTGTGCTGAGTGTCAGATTCAGATCTGGCATCCAGAGTTGAAAGTGTCTCTGCTGTATGTAACCACATCTGGCTCCCCACCCCCAATCCAGTTACATCCATGTCAACTCATGTCAACCTTTATCTGATATTGTGAAGATAGACTAACAGACCATTGTATATAAATAAAAACTAAACCTTTATGTAGATAATAAAGTATAGCTGCAGTTTATGATGTGTTTGTTGCTACACTTCAACAGCTTACAGATGATACTAATATTTCTATTGCACATTAGTGAAACAATATATACATTAATTGAACTTTACACATATCACTATCCATCCATCTGTTAGTTTTATATTATTGACTCTGAATCTCTAGATGACTGGTATAAGGTGTATGTTTACAGGTGAGTTTAATGGTAATTTATTGTTTAAGTGGTAGTTAAAAAGGTAATGTGGTTAATACAGTGGTGTAGCAAAAGTCAGATTAATGTACATTCAAATGCTGCTCTTTATTGTGTTATAGCTTTATTCATAATAATGTTGATGATTAATTGAATCTTCTTTTTATTTACTACCTTCCCAGAATATAGACCTTAACTAACTCAGGTACATTGGCAATCAATGTAAATAGGGACAGTGATACATTAGTTGTTAGGATGCTGGACTAGTAATTTGAAGTAATTGAAGGGGTTTAAACCCCACTGCTGTCAGGTTGCCACTGTTGGGCCCTTAAACAAAGCCCTTAACCATCAATCGCTTGCATTGTATAATGTATATGGTCACAATTGTGAGTACCTTTAGATAAAAGTGTCTGCTAAGTGCTGTAAATGTTAATAATAATTAAAAATCATCTCTATTTATTATTGTATAGTACTGTATATTTGGACAACTGGTGTTACAGAAACTTGGGACTTTAACAACTTGTTATCTAGGTGAATTCGAGGTGAACTATAAACAAATAGTGCCTCTTTTGAGAAAAGCAGGTGCTGTGAAAGTTGTGTTCTTGTAAAGTGTGGCACTGTGAGCTGCTGGGTGCAGTAGTACAATGCAGACTCAGATACTGTAGTACAGAAGATATTGATGGAACACCTTTTTATGTCATATTTACACATACCCGGGAACAGTACACATTCTTCTTTTGCATATCACCGCTGCTTTGGAAGTCAGGGTCAGAGTGCAGGGTCAGCCATAGTACAGCACCCTGGAGCTGAGAAGATTAAGGCCCATGCGAGCAGTACCAATAACAATAATACAAACATTCAGTACAATACAATAAGAAATAACAGCATCAAGAATAAAATCATATGTATGCATGTTTGCCTCATGCTTTAATGTCCTCGTTTAACCACTGGACCAATGGGCAGTGGAAATATATTTTATTGACTAACAAGGCAAAGAGTAAAGTGTAAATGAAAAGTAGTTAACCCTTTGAAATTAAATTAAAAAACTATTATTATTGAAGGTGATGCTCTATATTAATGTACCAATACTTCATTATTAATATACAATTTTAATATACAACCCCAAATCAGATAAAGTTGGGACAGCATGGAAAATGAAAATAATAAAAACACAGAGTTTCTTACATTTACTTTGACTTTTATTTGATTGCAGACAGGATGAACCTGAGATATTTCATGATTTGTCTGGTCAACTTTATTTTATTCGTTAATAAACATCCATTCCTGCATTTCAGGCCTGCAACACATTCCAAGCGTTTACCACTTTGTAATGTGATTTAGTGTTTTAGCTTTTATTTTGTCCCATTCTTTCTGCAAACACATCTTAAGATGTGCAACAGTACAGGGTCGTCGTTGTCTCATTTTTAATTTCAAAATTCTCCACACATTCTTTATTGGGGACATTTCGAGACTGCAGGCAGGCCAGTCCAGTACCTGTACCCTCTTCTTCCACAGCCATGCCTTTGTGCTGTGTGCAGCATGTGGTTTTGCATTGTCTTGTTGAAAAATGCATGGACGTCCCTGGAAAAGATGACGTCTTGAAGACAGTATATGTTGCTCTAAGATCTCAATGTACTTTTGTGCAGTAATGCTGCCATCACAGAAGTGTAAATGACCTTTGCCAAGGGCACTGTCATCGCCCCATACCATGACAGACCCTGGCTTTTGGACGGTGTCCATTTTTTCCAAAAAAAGACCTGGAATGCTGATTCATCTGACTACAATACATGTTTCCACTGTGTGATGGTCCATCCTAGCCCAGAGAAGTCAACGCCGCTTCGGGACATGGTTAACATAAGGCTTCTTTTTTGCACAGTAAAGTTTTAAGTGGCATTTGTGCATGTAACTCTGTATTGTAATGTTTGACAAAGGTTTGCCAAAGTAATCCCTCACCCATGTGGTTATATCAGCTACCACTTATGAACCACATTGTTTGGGACTAATTTAGAAGTTACATCAAAACGTATGGTTGAGATACACAATAGATTTACATTATAGCCTGGAGACTGAAGCTAATGATAATGTAAACATGCTAATTCCTTTGAAAAAAAAGTATTTTTGTACAGCATAACTGCATTTCCTGTCACTGTGGGCAGCAGGGCACAGTAGTACAGTGCAGAGTCAGATACTGCAGCAGAGACGATCTTCAGATCCACTTTCTTTTGCTTATTGTAGAGTATCATGGACATTCTTGAGTCAGGTGCTTCAGCCGTAGTGACATCTTCAATACCTTCAACAATCAGCAGCAGAAACTCTGGTGTGGATCCAAGCTTTTGTTGATACCACTGGAGATTATTGACACTGAGATAATCGTATGTACAGGACAGTGTGATGTTGCTGCCTTCAGCTGAAGATACGCTGGTTTGGTTTGGTCTAATGCTCTCAGCAGCCTCTGCTATAAAAACATTTAGCAATTTATGACATTTAGCTAATACTAACAAAAATAAATAATTTTTGCAATAGGTTAGGTATAATGAAGAACCAGTTAAACGTGATGCTTATTATATAACACTTACCATTATTATCAGCAGTAATGAAAATGAAGAAGAGGAGTAACATTGTTGTGCTGAGTGTCAGATTCACATCTAGAATAGAGTTGTTTTTACTGTATGTAACCACATCTAGATCCCCACCCCCAATCTAGTTACATTCATGTCAACTCTGCCTTCATCTGATATGTGTTGTTACACAGTTTATATATGTTATACAGACCTCTGAATTAATTAAACACAATAAAAGTTAGACTTATTGGCTCATTTGTTTTGGATTGTAGATCATAGATCTGTCGATTATTGGTTGGTTCAAAGTGAAGGTTACAGTAATTAAATGTGCAAATATTTAGTGACTAGAAAAGGTTGATGTAAAATTTGATGGTAATTTATAAAAAAAAATATATTGTTAATACAACAGGTCAATAAAAGTCTTCATTCATCATTAGCATTTTAGATGGTGCACCTACACATTGATCAAAGCTCAAGGGTTTGATTTCCAGGTCCGGGTCCTTTCTGTGTGGAGTTTCCATGCTCTCCCAGACAGTTCTCTCTTTGTCTGGTTGAGAGGCAGGTGTGTCCTGTGATGGACTGGCAGCTTGTCCATGGTGTTTCCTACCCTTCGCCCACTGAATCAGACCCATCGCAACCCTGAATAGGATAAAGTGGTGGTGAAAGGGACAATGAATGAATGATTTACAAAGTCACCAGTGCACAGACCTTCAACAATTACAGCATCAGTTATATTTCTTATCTATGTTGTATTATAAATCCTGGTGTAAAAGAAACGTTAACATTTAAAACAGCTTTGAATCTATAAACATGTAAAACAGACAGATAGCTCCCTCTTTTGACAAAAGCAGGCTCTGCCAGTTGCTTTTTCTCCAGTGTTTTGGATTTCCTGTCACTATCATTTGCAGTGTGAGTTGCATATTGCAAAGAAAGATACAGCAGTAAAGATCCACTGTCTGGCTATTTATGTAAGGTTGGCAGAATTTGGAGGAATTTTAGTACATAAAGAGCAAGAGCGCACGCCTAGGATGAAAACCTGTAATGTCTCTCAGGCGACACTGTATCAAGAACCATTATTCATCAATAGTTCATATACACTTCATGGGCAAGGGATTACTTTGGCAAACCTTTGTCCAGCCTTACAATCCAGAGTTACATTTACAAAAGAGTCAGAGAGTCAGAGTCAGAGAGGTTTTATTGTCATTTCAGCTACATACAAGTACATATTGAAACGAAACAGCGTTCTTCTAGGATCACGGTGTAACACGGTACAAAAAGTGCAAGACAATACAAAACAGTGCAAATACAACAATAATACAAAAAATCCTATAATAAATAACTACAAAAGATATTCCTAATTATCCCTAATCTAAACAAGTAATTAGAACACAGGACTAAAGACAAGTGTTAGTACATGATGGTGAATAGATGGTACAATGGTTCATGAGGTAGTGACATGTTGTACATTAGCAGCGTAAAATTGGCAATGCAGATAAGGTGCCTAAAAAGTAGATAAGGTGCAAAATACAAGTAAGGTGCAGAAATTATTGTGCATTTCCAGGAGGTGTGCAAAAATGCAAGTAACAGTCAAAAATGCAAGTAACATAGTCAATACAGATCAGTGTGTGGCAGCAGAAAATTTCCTGAGGAAATTGTTACAGTACTGAGTTTAGGAGTCTGATTGCTTGAGGGATAAAACTGTTACACAGTCTGGTTGTGTTAGTCCGGATGCTGCGGTATCGTCTCCCAGACGGGAGCAGAGTAAAAAGTCCATGTGATGGATGTGTTGGATCGTCCACAATGCTGAGAGCTTTGCGGATGCAGCGGGTGTTAAAAATGTCCGTGAGAGATGGAAGAGCGACCCCGATGATCTTTTCAGCTGTCCTCACTACTCGCTGGAGAGTCTTACGGTCCGACGCAGTACAATTTCCGAACCAGACAGTGATGCAGCCGCTCAGGATGCTCTCGATTGTTCCTCTGTAGAACGTGGTGAGAATGGGGGGTGGCAGATGAGCTTTCCTCAGTCTTCTCAAAAAGTAGAGTCGCTGCTGGGCTTTCTTGGTGATGGAACTGGTGTTAAGGGTCCAGGTGAGATTCTCCTCCAGATGAACACCGAGAAATTTGGTGCTCTTGACGATCTCAACAGATGAGCCGTCGATGTGCAGTGGGGAGTGGTCCCTTAGTGTCTTTCTAAAGTCAATGACCATCTCTTTGGTTTTATCCACATTCAGAGACAGGTTGTTGACTTGGCACCAGTCCGTTAGATGTTGTACCTCCTCTCTGTACGCTGACTCATCGTTGTTGCTGATGAGTCCCACCACAGTTGTGTCGTCTGCAAACTTAACGATGGAATTCGAGCTGTGCATTGCTGTACAGTCGTGCGTAAGCAGAGTAAACAGCAGTGGACTGAGCACACAGCCTTGGGGAGCGCCGGTGCTCAGTGTGGTGGTGCTGGAGGTGTTCTTACCGATCCGGACGGACTGAGGTCTCTCAGTCAAGAAGTCCAGGATCCAGTTGCAGAGAGAGGTGTTCAGGCCCAGCGTGCTCAGCTTTCCAATTAGATGCTGAGGAATGATGGTGTTGAATGCTGAGCTAAAGTCTATGAACAGCATCCTGACGTAAGTGTTCTTTCTGTCCAGGTGTGTAGAAGCCAGGTGAAGTGTGGTGGATATGGCGTCGTCCGTTGAATGGTTAGGACGGTACGCAAACTGCAGTGGGTCCATGGTGGGAGGCAGTAGGGTCTTAATATGCCTCATGACTAGTTTCTCGAAGCACTTCGTGATGATAGGCGTGAGTGCTACGGGACGATAGTCGTTGAAGCATGACACAGATGACTTCTTTGGCACGGGTACGATGGTGGTCGTCTTGAGGCACGTTGGAACGATGGCGCTGCTCAGGGAGATGTTGAAGATGTCAGTGAATACATCTGCCAGCTGGTCTGCACATCCCTTGAGCACTCGGCCAGGAATGTTGTCTGGTCCAGAAGCCTTCCGTGGGTTGACTCTGTGCAGAGTTCTCCTCACGTCCGCTGTGGTGAGACGAAGCACCTGGTCGTCACAAGGTGGGATCATCTTCCTCGCCAACATGTTGTTCTGCGCCTCGAACCGAGCGTAGAAGTCATTCAGCGCATCTGGAAGGGAGGCATCACTGTCACAGACTGGTGGAGTCGTCCTGTAGTTGGTGATGGCCTGGATGCCCTGCCACAAGCGCTGTGTGTCCCCGCTGTTCTGGAAGTGGCTGTGCATGTTCTGGCCGTGTGCGCGCTTTGCTTCTCGGATCGCCCGGGACAGTCTGGCTCTCGCTGTTCTCAGAGCCGGCTGGTCACCTGCTTTAAAAGCGGAGTCTCGGGCCCTCAGCAGTGCACGCACCTCTGGAGTCATCCACGGCTTCTGGTTGGGTCTGGAAGTGATGGTTCTAGTGGTAGTGACGTCCTCAATGCACTTGCTGATGTAGCAGGTCACTGAAGTCGTGTACTCCTCTAGATCAGTGTAATCGCCGTATGTTGCAGCCTCCCTAAACATGTCCCAGTCAGTGCACTCAAAACAGTCCTGAAGAGCAGAGATGGATCCTTCTGGCCAGGTTTTCACCTGTTTCTGTACAGGTCTGGAGCGCCTGACGAGTGCTCTGTATGCTGGAATTAGCATTACAGAGATGTGGTCTGAGTATCCGAGGTGGGGGCGGGGCTCCGCCCGGTACGCACCGGCGATGTTAGTGTAAACATTATCCAGCGTGTTCGCTCTTCTCGTAGCAAAGTCCACATGCTGATGGAATTTAGGGAGAACAGACTTGAGATTTGCATGATTAAAATCCCCAGCGATAATAAACAGTCCGTCTGGATGAATGTTCTGCAGTTCGCTGATGGCTCTGTAGAGTTTGCTCAATGCTAACTTCGCGTTCGCACTGGGCGGAAGATACACCGCGACAATAAGCACGCTGGTGAATTCCCGTGGTAAATAAAAAGGTCTGCATCTAACAATAGCAAATTCCACCATCGGAGAACAGTACGCCACAACAAGCACAGAGTCCTTGCACCATTCGGTGTTAATGTAAACACAAACGCCTCCTCCTCGTGTTTTACCGGACTGAGCTGCATTTCTATCGGCGCGATACGATGCTAGCCCGTCTAGCTGAATGGCACTGTCTGGAATGTTGTCGCTAAGCCATGTTTCAGTGAAAATTAAAACACAACAGTCTCTGTACTCACATTGGGTCGTTCGCTGAAGTCTGATACAGTCCAGTTTATTCTCCAGAGAGCATGCATTTGCGAGGAATAACGATGGTAGAGCCGGCCGGCTTGGGTTAGCTTTTAGCCTAGCACGGACCCCGGCTCGCTTTCCACGCTTCTGCTTCCTCGAGCACCGCTTGCGGCGCCCCCTCCCCCGGTCACCTGCTTCAGGTAACACCGAGGACTGCAGGCCTGGTTCGCGAAGTAGGCAGAGTCCATGCAGAGTTCGCCGCAGATCATCCCGCAGGTTGGTTTCTGACTGTTTCCTCAGTTGTAGCAGTGTTTGGCGGTTGTAAACTGAGTCAAAAGTGGTTTCCATACGTTTATAAACAAAACTGTCCTAAACAAACTTACAAACTTTTTCTGAAAACAACAAAAAAACACCGTTTTTCGACCCCAGAGCGGCCGCTGCGTGTTAACGCGCCGCCATCTTGGATCATGAGCCACTGATATCAGCAACAAGTTCAAATGGCAGGTTCTATCATGGTATGGGTATGTCAGTGCCCTTGGCAAGAGTAATTTACACTTCTGTGTTGGCAGCATTAATGCAGAAAAGTACATTGAGATCTTAGAGCAACATATGCTGCCTTCAAGATGACATCTTTTCCAGGGACGTCCATGCATTTTTCAACAAGACAATGCAAAACTACATGATGCATACATTAGAAAAGCATGGCTGTGGAATAAGAGGGTACGAGTACTGGACTGGCCTGCCTGCAGTCCTGACCTGTCACCAATAGAGAATGTGTGGAGAATTTTGAAACAAAAAATTAGACAGCAACAAGTACAATGACCATATAATGAATCTATAATGATTTCTTAGTCGGTTTAGATTAGAATACAATGTGGAACCCTAATTTTAATTTTGCTCATATAGTGTGTGTATAATGACTACTGCATTGAAATGCACCATGCCACAAACCACAAGACTTATCAGACTTGGCCTATGAACGTAAAATTAAAATACTTTGCTGATTTGTATATTGTCATAATTCTGTTACAAAGCATTTAAATGCTATAAATTAATAATAATTAACCAAAGTGTTTACATTATTTATAAGTGCATGAGTTATTGTATTACCACAAAGAATGTATTCCAGATCTATGTATGGATAAATGCTCACATTATAAAGTACATGATTATACAATTGTTTTACTATTATCTAACATTTAGTTGAGCACTGTGCAATGACAATAAAGGCATTCTATTTAATTCTGTTATAATCTATTTTATTCTAGTATATTCTATTTTATTCTATTCTATTTTATTCTATGAAATGAAATGAAAGAAGCAAAGTGCCAAAACTCAGAAGAGAGTAAAGCATCAGTAGAAGAAATGTTTTGTTGTTTTGTTATTTAAGTCAAGTTGTGTAACTAAAGTTTAAGCTCAGACAAAAAAATTATATTCTTTATGAAATAAGTTTAATTTATGTGATTGTTTTTTGCACAGTATAGTAGTCCTGTCACTACTAGTATAGTAGTGCACAGTATAGTATAGTAGTCCTATAGTAGTATAGTATAGTAGCACAGTATAGTAGTCCTGTCACTGTGGGCTGCAGAGCACAGTAGTAGAGAGCAGAATCTGATACTGCAGCAGAGGAGATGTTCAGATCCACTCGATTTTTATCTTCATTTATCTTTACAGATATTCCTGGAACTGGAGGATCAGCTTTTTTTTCATAATTACCCTCAGTAATCAAAATGAGGAATTCTGGTCTGGATGTTGAGTACTGACGATACCACAACAGTCTATCATCATCTGTACTAACACCACTGTAATTACAGGATAAAGTAACAGAAGTTTTCTCCAGGACATTTTCAGTTGTAGAAAGTGACAGAATTTTTGCTGCAGAATTATAACCTGTATAAAAAATAAAAAAATAAATCAGATGTATTTATTTTCTTTATTTCTATCAGATATAAATGTAAAATTAATGTAAAATATTAGTGTGTATTTAGCTGATGTTGAATATAAACATAAATAAAAAAAATATTGAACAAGAGCTCATGATGTCTTACCTAAAATAATGTGAAGAACACAGAGATGTGTAAGCAGTGTCCTGACTGAATTACAGTGTTACATTGTTCAGCTTGCAGTTATGTAGGTTTGAACCGTCTTGACTTCGATTTCCTCTTCAAGTCTGCAGCTGGGTCAGATTATAGTAAAATGTAGATGGATGCTGCCACCTTCTGTTTATTTTCCTATATAATTATTCTGATTAAACAGCTCCATGGCTGACTGTTTTATTCAATACTAATTAACACACACAACTGATCCAGATCACAAAAAGTATAATATATGTCTGGATATATATGATTAAAGACTTCATAGAATGTCAGTGTTACAATATACAGTAGAATGGCATGATGGTGTAGCTGATAGAATAAATGCTGCACAGCAAAAGGAGTCCTGGAGATCTAGATTGAAGCTTTACCTCTAGTCACTGTTTATGAGGATTTCAGCATTATTCCCTGTGTCCAGTGTTACATTGTGAACAGAACAGATGTGTCTCATAACATTTTAACAGTTAATCAGATTGCAGTATCGACCAGTGAAACTCTTTGTCTGATTAACTTGCAGCAACCAGAAGTCCTGCCATAGTGTCAACCAATCAGATATGGTTATTCCAAAAGTTCTGACTTTTTATATTTACTTTAATGAATACAGTATAAAAGGTGGATATAAGAGACAAAGAACATTTTCAGCCACCAGTGCAACATTTTAATCATCATTATGTTACTCTTGTGTTTAAATGTTGTAGATTATAACACAGAAACATTTTACATAAAACAGAGCAAACATTTTTAAATGGTGATTTGCAAAATCCATCCAAAGTTAGAGAGGTCTTTTACACTCCTTTGTACTGAATGATGGAGACTCTCACACCCTGACCCACTTCATCACATGTGCATGCAATAATCTTTACATCAGAAGTCCTACACAATCACACACCCTCACTAGTTTTTATAACTTATATCCCATATAATGTCATTCATTTGCACATACACACACACATTTGTAAATTAAGCATTACACCCATGTTATGTTTTCTTACTGAACATCATTTTTCTCCAGTATAACCACTCAGGAGTCTTTTTACTACAGTAACAGATTTTATTTTAGCTGTTATCTATTACTGTTGTTGCTGTGCTGATGTTTTAAATGCAGAAAAGAGAAAGTGAACATTTAGAGAAAAGGAACTGATCATTATTGTTGGATATCTAAAAGCTGATCGTGTTTGAAATGTAGAAAAGAGCGATTAATTGTTGGTTTCCCAATAATGCTTTTATATGTGTCACCCTTGCTGTGAGCACTGATGTGAGCACTGATACCATGAGAGATGTTGGCTTTTGCACCTTTTCGAAGACGGGTCGAATGACCTGAAGGATTTTAGCTAACATCCTATAATCACCGTCTTTTGTTCTGCAAATAAGGCCATTACTGTCGCACCACAGGAGGTTGTTGTTTTCCATTGAGTTTAGCCATTTAGTTTCTAGTTAGTTCTATTCAGTTTATTGTATTTGATAATATAAAGACTATACATATTGTATTTAGTTTAGTTTTATTTGAGCAAAAAAGCACTGAAACAATGAATCATTTTTTATATATTTTAAATAGAGAATTAGAAATTTTAGAGCAAGGTACAGCTGTGAGTAATGACCAGAAGCATTTGTGTCAAGAGGACTGAAATTTCAGTGTTAAAAATATACAAAAGAACAACTGTTATTTGTTTCCATGCTTTTTATTTTTGTTATAAAAATAATAAAAAAAATACAAGGAATAAAACAATTCCACACATATTTACAATAGGCTGCAGTGGGGGGCTGCGTGTGTGTGTGTGAGTGGCATGTCCTTCTTGTGTGACTAGCATTTCAGCACTCACTCAGCAGTCTGTCTGCACTGTCGGAACATACCTGGCACTGCCTGGGTATGTCCCTGGTACATTTGCCACACATGTATTTGTAGCAGTCAACACATCTCTCAGTTGCACAATTGTTCGTGCATCGATGGTTGACCTGACACTTCGCCCTTTTGCCAGGGCTGGGTGTGGAAGGTTGTTGCCGAAGGAGTTTCTCCTTGCGTGCCTTCTTTTCACTCACATGAGTCACCTAACTCTTTTGCAAGCTCAACCAGGAAGTCCACCCGTCTCTCCTGCACCCCAGTGCATGCCTGATAAAGAACATGCGCATTCAGTGCTGCCATGTCAATCATGTTGTAGAACACGGCGACTGGCCATCTCCGTGTTCCTGCACGCACGCTGTACTCCCGCACCATTTGGTCCATTACATCCACACTGCACTTTGTGTGGTTGTATTGTGTGACCGTGTTTGGCTTCCTTTTGTTGGTATCCTCAGTCTCAACCACGCTGTGCATGCTGCTGAGAATGTAGACGGCCTTCTTTCGTTTGGGTGCATACACTGTCAGTGTGGCACCAGTGGTTGAAAACACCTGAGTGGTGAATTCAGTGCGGTCCATCTGTCTAGCGGATTGAGGAATTTCCCGGCGATTCTTGTTGACTGTGCCGAGGATAGTGGTTTTCCGGCTAAGCAGTCGTTGTGCAAGTGACAATGATGTAAAGAAATTGTCCGTGGTTACAGTTCTGCCCTTGTCCATGAATGGTTCCATCAGCCTCATCACTACAGTTTCGGACAGTCTCTCCCCGCTGGGACGACTGGGGTCCTTGCCAAGATATGGGAGGACATTACAGATGTACTTTGATTTCAAGTCGCAAGCCACCCAAAACTTGATGCCAAACTTGTCTGGTTTTGTTGCAATGTATTGCAGAAAACAGCAGCGAGTCTTTGACGGGAAAAGCTGTTCATCAATAGTGATGTGTCGACCAGGGTTGTAGGATGCGATGCAGTTGGTGACAAACGATCTCCACACATCGGAGATTGCAGCAAACTTATCGGTCTCCGCTCGCTCACTGCGTGTGAACATGTCATCAAAGCGTAGGTGTTGCATGATGTCTTGGAAGCAGTTTCGGGCCATAGTTGCAATGATCCTTGGGTTTGCCAGGTTTGCTGACCAGCTGTCACGTAGTGATGGAAACTTGGTCACCCCCCGCAAGATAATGACTGAAATAAATGCCATTAGTTCTGGGAGATCCATGAACCAATCCACCTGCTCCGTGTGACGTGCATGTTGAGTAGTCCATTCTTGAATGCTACGAAGCATGTCAAGAGTGATAAAACAGAGGAAGCTCTGAAGGCGACTCCGGACACTTCGTCTGGCCTTAGCCCTTGGCTCTCCATCTGTAGGGTACGGTTCTATTGGGGTGAAATGGAGACGTTTCCCCACTTGTACTTCACGCCACACTGTGCCATCTTTTGCGGTCTGTCGGCTCACTCGCCAACCGAGCTCTCTTTTTTGGTAGAGGAGGAGTCTCCTCATCTGCAAGATAAATAATTTCAAATTAACATTTTGTTTTGGTTCTAAATAAAAAAGATAGTCAGGAAATAAAAATAGGTAATTTGAAAAATCTAACCTGAAGACAGCTCAGAGTCCGAATCCGGTTGAAGGACTGTCTTCTCCATCTGAGTCACAAGGGTTGGTGTTGCTCAGGATCAGTTCCAATGCCTGTTGAGTGGTGAGCCTTCTCTGCATTTTGTTTCTTGTGAACAAAATAGGTGAAGCAGTCACCTATTTATCCCCCACAGCACAAAAGGCTGCATGCAAATTTGCTAAGGTGTTAGCAACCTTATGCATATCCCCTGCACAACAATGCAGCTGGGGGGTGGGCAGACACACTCAGGAGCAGCTTACATTCTTTTGCTTACACTCTTTTACAAGACCTTTGTTGAGGTGGATAATGTCTGGCTAATTCTCTGTACAGAACATTTAGGAACAGGGAACTGAAACTGATCTTTGTGAAGACCCAGGACTCTGTGTCTTGACAAAATGTACAGGGGTACAGAAAGATTTTGTATGCTTCAGCATTTTGTGCAAAAGACAGCGCACACACATAAGCATTTTTGACGTGATCAGGAATTAATGAAGGTATAAAACTAGAGTGACCAGAGGTGGGGGCTCTTTTTGCTTTTTTCCTCTCTGGCGCTTCGCTTCTTGATTTGAACTTTTCTCTCCTGAGAAGCTTCAGAAGACTCGTCTGGATCCGAAGGAAGACTTAGACGTAAACTTACTTATATTCATATTAATAAATCATCATTATTATTTGACTTAATCTTGAATTTTGGTATTTTTTGTCTTTAAGGCCATTGGCTCAGAAAGGCCAGGTTTTTAGTCCTTTTCAAGTATTAGACAGACGTTAGTGTGAATTCAGCTCTACTCCCCCCTGCAGATTCCTCAGGCAATGGCCACATTTACAAATGAAAGGATGCTAATTGGAGCCATCAGAGTCATCAGTTCGGACTAAGGGTCATTTGACCCTCTTTCGGGACTTCAGGGGGGAGCTCGAAATTTCTGGGACTTCTAGTGTTAAATAACCACTTTCATCTAGCATTAAACATTTTTACTTTTACTACAATTAAACATTTATACTAGATATAGGCTGGTATAAACAATCCTATATATACTAGGATATGTTAACTCTTAGCATCAAGATGTGTTTAGATAACTTTAGCACACGTTAATAAGATTATACAAGTATTAATACAAACATACTGTCTGATAAATGATTACTAAAACAACTTCATCCGTACAGGCTATACCCACCATACAGATAAACTTTATAACACATACATTCAGTGGAGACAATAGCATGAAATACTTCTAAGATTTTAAGCTTATACTGGATCAGAATAATATTTGAACAGTTCTACCCTGAGCAAAATATAGCATATAAACAGGGCACACAATACCAAACATAAAACAATTGTAATAGACTTTTGTGGGTGTGTGTGTTTCTGTAAGTGTGTAGGTTTAAATCCAGCAGATTTGGGGCTTGGCACCTTAATGTCTGGAATGGTTGCTCTTTGCAGCTGTGGATGAGCCGTTAAAGGGCCATTAGGAGATTAACTTCCCCAAACCAAAGGTCTCTGGAATAACAAACATCAGGGACGTTTGAGACAAATGGGTTTTTATGGTGAAAGTCTGTCTTTTTGTTTTGACAAAAATGTCCTGTTTACCCCAGGGGGCCTTTACTGTGTGTTACTTAAAAGGGTCGTAAACCAGGAAGGAGGTGTCAAACGAAGTTCATGCCGTAACTTTGAAGATTACAATCTTGATGGTGTGTCCAGACTGACTTGGAGAAATCCCAGTTTTAACGTTCCCAAAAAAAAACAGAAAAGAGAAGAAAGAAAGATCCATGACACTACAGATGGATGGATGGATGGATAGATAGACAGACAGACAGACAGACAGACAGACAGACAGACAGACATCTTTATTATGCTAGCTAAAAGCTGAATGACACTGAATGAATGGAGCTAAACAAAAAATAAAAAGCTTACAGCACTCAGTATTCCCAGGCGGTCTCCCATCCAAGTACTGACTGAGCCCAACCCTGCTTAGCTTCCGAGATCAGACGAGATCAGGCGTTCTCAATTTCTCTTTTTTATTAACGTACCAAAGATATCATATTTTACAAACTACATTTTAAAAACATTTTTACAAAAATTACATAAAATACATTTTTAAAAACATGCACATTTAGGTAGGTTGACCGTGTTAACTCCATAAAAGAACTTTGTATTGCAAAGAGGTTTTCAAATATCTCCCTTTTATCATTTTATAGTGTTTGTAAAATAGGTTTAAGAAATATTTCAATTTCTTTTCGAACAGCACACACAAGTTAATATGCATTTGATTATATTTCTCTATATTTCGTCTCATATACACTGTATATTTTGCAATTATTAAAATGGTGTTTAAAATTATTGTATTTTTGCATCTCTCATTATATCCAAATAAAAAACTAGTTTCCCACTTACTATTATCGATGTTGTCCTCTGCCACTTCGTTTATCATTTTCTTTAGTTTACCCATAAAACATTTTGTTTCTTTACATTCAAAAAACATGTCTAAAATTTTCTGTCTTGTTCTCCTTACATATTTTACAATTCGGCTTGTCTTCGAGTCCATATTTCCACAGTCTTTCTCCATCATAAATGCAATTGTGTTTAAGGTAGAAGTCAAAGTTTTTTAGTAACCCAAAAGTTTGGGTCCTTTATATGTTTTCCATATATCTCTTGACTAGTTCTGGGTACACTTTGCTCCAGTATGTATCTGCCCTGGGTTTTACCCACGCTTTGTTGACAAATAGTTCATTGAACATTCTCAAGATACAGCTGTTTAATGCCTTTTTTGGGTTACTCACTCTTACCTCTATTTCCAGACTTTCATTTTCTTCTTTGTTCTCTATTTTTTGGAGCCATTATTTTGGTATTGCTTGTTTTAGCATTTCATATTGTTTTTCGATATTTTCTTTGATTATTATTTTGTCCTTTTCTTCTAAAAAATCGATTATAGCTTGTGTAGGGAGAAATCCTGGGCTATATTCATACAACACATTTTTAACTTGTTTTATGTTTGCTTCATACCAGTTTTTAAAATACAGTGTCTGTTCTTTAAGACAAATCTGTTTGTTTAAAAAAAATGGGTTGTTCTAAAAGCTGTTTTCTCCCCTTCACTTTGCATATTATATTGTCTGAGAAATCCCCCCATGCTCTAAAAACCTCTTTGTAAAACTCTGGTACATTCTGATACATGTTTTCTTTCAGTTTCATGCATAATACACTCTTGTTAATTTCTCTTCCAACACATTTGTTTATGTAAAAATTCAAAACATGCTTCCATATTTGTTCTTCTTCGTAAATTTTTTTTTGACTATTTTGACTCTTAAACTCTGCTTTCTAATACATCTAAAAATCCTAACCCTCCTCCTTTTTTCCCTATGATTGTATCATACGCTATTTTGGCTGGTTTTCCGTCCCATAAAAAATTTTAAACTGAACTTTTAACTCTTTTTATAACCCACATCGGGATGCTGACGACCCCCGCCGCATACCACATTTTCGATAAAAATAACGCATTTAAAACTAATACTTTTCCTTTTAGGTAGAGATTTCTTTTTTCCACATGTTGAGTTTTCTTTGCATTTTGTCTAAGGTTTCCTCCCATATGGTATCTGTTATTTTGTTTTCATCTTCCCCTATGTTTATTCCCAAAATTCTTATTTTTTCCTTCACTTCTGTGAAGGCTGTGCTTTCTGGTAGAAGTTCTGCTTCGCTTATTCTCATGCATTTTGTTTTCCCTTTATTAACAAAAGCTCCTGATCCTTTACAATACTTATTTAGAACATGTATCGCCCTATTTACGCTTTCTATGTCTTTTAGTATGAGGGTAGTGTCGTCAGCATATTGGAAAATCTTTTCTTGATTTTTGTTCTTTTCTATGTTGATTCCTCTAATGTCACTGCTTGCCCGGATTGCTAGACCTAGCGGTTCAGCGACTAGCGTGTATAGTAGTGCGGAGAGCGGACACCCTTGCCGTATTGATCTAGTTAGATGAATGAACTCCGTTAAGTGTCCGTTCACTTTTACACAACTGTATGAGTCCATGTATAGACATTTTAGCCATCTTATAAAATCATCTCCAAATCCAAACATTTTTAATATATCGAATAAATAATTGTGGTTCACTCGATCAAAGGCTTTTTCGACATCTACGCTGATTAAATACCCTTTCGTTTTTTGTGTTTTCATATACCATATTAAATCCCGTATGTTACTTATCGTGTCTGAGATATCTCTGTTCAGGACACCATACGCTTGATTTGTTTCTATGATGTTAGGCAGTACTGTTCTCAGTCTATTTGCTAAAACCTTGGCTAGAACTTTGTAGTCCGTATTTAGCATACTAATAGGTCTATCATTTTTTAAGTCTGTTTTGTCTCCTTTTTTCTTATACATTAATTTAATCAACCCCTTTTTCATATGTTGCGTGATTTCTCCTAACATGTATTTTATTAAACAATTGGGATAAAATTGGCACTAAAATATCTTTAAAAGTTTTATAAAATTCTACTGTCAACCCATCTAAGCCTGGACTTTTTTTTATTTTCCATTGTGTTGATCGCCTCTTCTATCTCTTCTTCCTCAATTTCCTTATCACACAGCTTTTTGTCTTCTTCCTGTAATTTTGTTGTAATTTGCGTTAATAAAAATTCCTTTTATTTTTCATCTATATCTGTTTTTTTGAACAAATTAGTATAAAACCTATGTATCTCTTTTAAGATTCCTTCTGTTGTTTTGATCTCTTTCCCATTTTCTGTTTTGATAGTCTTTATTTTATCTATTTTTTGTTGTGCTTTCTCAAGCTCAAAAAAATATTTGGTGCATCTTTCCCCTTGTAACATGTATTGGGCTTTGCTTCTTGTCATTGCTCCTCTAAATCTTTCCTCTTCCAATTTTTTGATTTTGTCTTCTAATTTTATGACTTCTGTTATATCTCCACTCCCACTTTCTACTTTTTTGAGCTCTTTTTCTAACTTTTCTTTTTTCCCGTTCTCTAATTGTCTTGATTCGTTTAATTTTAGTACCGTATTTTATTGTATATTTTTTAATATCATATTTTATGTTATTCCACCATACCAGTATTTCTTTGTTATATAAAATATCTCTTTTACTATTTTCTATTATGTTTTTTATCTCTGTTTTAAAAATCTCATCTTGTAGATGGTCTGCATTAAAGATCCATACCCCCGGTCCTCTTATCATTTCGTTAAAATCTACCTTTCTATTTAAAAAATTGTGATCACTAAAATTGTATTTCCTATACTCTATTTTTTCTATGTATGTCTTCATATTATTCGGAACTAGCACAAAATCTATTCTACTTTGCTTGCGTTTATCCAAGTACCATTCTTGCCTGGAATATATTCTTTCTTCTCTGTTGTTTTGTCTCCATATGTCTTCTAAGCTGTGTTTATTCATTAGTGTTCTTAACTCCTCTCTTCCCAAATCTGTTCTAAAAACCCATGTCCTCGTTTAAGTCCAACTTGCTTAGTACCATGTTAAAATCTCCTATTAGTATAGTTTCGTGCCACTTTTCCATTAATAAACTAAGATTTTTAAAAAAGCTTTCTTTTTCGTTTACATTATTTGGCACGTGTAATGTACATATGGTGAACTGTTTATCATTGTATTCTGCTGTTATGGCTAGCACACGTCCCTTTTCATCTGCATATATTTTTCTTACATTTTCTAAAGTATCCTTTTTGATTAAAATAGCTACCCTTCCTCTTTTATTTTCTTTGCTATTATGTATAAAAAACCGTTGCATTCCTTACTTAATTTTTTTGCTGTCCCAGAATGTTTCTTGAATACACAAGATATCTGTTTTTTCAGTTAGGTGTAAAAGTGTTTTAAAATTCATGTAATCTGAGACACCCCTTGCGTTTATCGAGGTTAACGTAAGGATACTCATAAGAGAAAGATAAAAGAAAAGAGATGCTTTTCTATTGTTCATCTTACTATTCTAAATATTCTTCAGATAAAACATCAAACATACCAGTACCAGTTCCATCCATTTCTCCTTCGTTGTCTCTCTTCTCTTTCTTTGCTTCTCCAGCGCACCGGTTAAGTTTGGTAGAAATTTTGTTTTTCTTTTAGTCCCTTCTGCTCCTTTGATCTGCTGCTTTTTACTGATCTCCTTTTCCGTGTCATTGTTTTCAGTCTCTTTTATATTGTCCATTTCCATTCTTTCTTGTTCCTCCTCTCTTCCCGTCCAGTCGCCCGTCATCGGTTCCGTTTGCTGCTCTGTTTCCATGTCCTGCGATTCTGGCAAATTGCTGTTCTCTTCTTTTTCTTTATTCTCCTCCAGTTTTTGTAATTCTTCCTCTTCTTCTTGCGTTGTCAGTGTTTTGTCCTTGTTCTCCTCTTTTGTTTTTTTGTGTTGATTGTTTTGCTCCTCTTCTTTCCCGTTCTCCTGTTCTGTTTCTTTCTCCTTTTCTTCCTCATCCGTACATATGCAGCTTATTAATGCGTGGTTGCAATCTGGACATCTGGTCGCTCTGCAATATTTTGCAAAATGTCCCTGCTCCATACATTCGAGGCATACCAGGTTTGGACAGTCTCTCATCATATGTCCCGTTCCTGCACATAATCTGCACATCCTTATCTGCCCGTCGTGTATGACTAAAGTATTGCAGACCCTCCGCTGTTTCAGTTCTTGTGCTGTACGGCAGTGACTTTACTTCTTTCGGGAATTTTACTCTTAAAAACCGAGTTCCGTCTGCTATTGTTGTCCCTGGGTAAAATCTTCTTCTTACGGGCAGGCTTGGCGTCACTCCCCATCCTACAAGTTTGTCTAAAATCACTATCCTGCAGATATGCCGGCAAATTTAAAAAAGATACCGTCATTTCGCTACAGCACAGTCTTCTCGTATCACACAGTCTTTCTTTTATCATCAGTCCATCCAATAATTTTTCACAGTCTTCTTCAGTTTGAAGTGTGATTTCATACTCTTTATTTTGTCTGTATCTTACTGCCATCAATTTTCCGAAACTGATCTCTTCATTTATTGCCTTTATTATCTCTGTTGCCGTAACTTCTAGTATGTTACTTACATCCACAATCACTGTTGCTTCTTTCTTATACAGTCGAATCCGGTTAATCGGACCACATCGGGACGCGATCGTTTTGGTCCTAATAACCGGCTGGTCCGATTACACGAACATGCCCTATGTTACAAGACTGGACGTGCTATAATTTATGTAACATATTAAATGTTTATTAAACCTTTATTGTGTGATATACACGTATAGCGAACGTACAAACAAGAACTACTGTTGCTTACGAACTTTGTTCATTGAAAAATAAATTTGCAAACAAGTTTTTCGAAACGATCTACAACACAATGTATAGGTACTCAGCATGTGAAGCATAATAAAAAAAAAAGTTCTTACTAATTTCCAGTCAACGTTTGAAGAACTTATCCAGTGTGATCTGACGCGTTATCTTGACGGACTGCACTTGAACAAAATCACCACAAACATCTAACGCAGCAATGGGACTGCCTTTATTTCCCTCCTGCATGAAATAGCGGCGCAAAGTTTCAATGCATTTCCTAGCATCCTGCGTTGTCGCTTGCACCAACTCATTAGGGGCATCATCATCACTTTCCTGGTCTTCCGATGCTGTCATGTGTTTCTCTGCAATTCGAGCAACAATTGCAGCGTCGTAATCTTCATTTTCATCGGAGCATTGAAGCTCGTTGTCGATGGATAAAAATTCTTCGTAATTTTCGACCTGTTGAAGTTCCACATTTCCGTCGTCATTTTCACTTTCAATCGGCATGTCAACATCCATCTCCAAGACCAAATGCTTAAAGCCACAGTGAGAAAAACAGTTCTGAATTGTCTCGCTGCTTATTTTTCGCCAGCTGTCGGCCACAAATGTAACTGCTTGTAAGATGTTGACCTTTGCACTGACTTCTCTGGCTGGTGACGATGAGGTCAGCAAACTTTCTTCAATTGCTTCAAGAACATAATTTACCTTTTGCACCAAAGCTGTTGTCCTGGGAGGTAAAAATTCCAGTTGAATGTTCTTCAAGCAATCTAGATGAGGATGTGCTGCGCAATTGTCGAGAAGGAGCAACACTGTTCTCGACTGGCGTTGTAGCCATCCTTCAGCCATTCTTTAAAAAGTTCAGAGGTCATCCATGCATTTCTGTTCGCACGATACACAACTGGTAAACTGTCCATTCTAAGTCCCTTAAAGCAGCGAGGATTAGCGCTTTTTCCTATAACCAACAGCTTCCTCTTGTCCGTTCCTGACATGTTTGAGCAGCACAAAACAGTTACGCGATCCATCGCTTTTTTGGAACCAGAGAGTGCAACATGTTTGTAACTTAAGGAACCGTCCGGTGTAGCACGATAATACAGCCCGGTTTCATCGGCGTTGTAGATGTCATCTGCTGAAAATTTCTCAAGAAACTCAGGCAGTTTTGTTGATTTCCATTCTTCAGCACTGGCACCATCAGCACTTTCTTTCTTACCATGTGCTTTCTCGTCTTTGCCAAGACGGTAATTTCCACCAACCGACGCTGACTAGTGTTTGATGGTTGTTGCTTGATCTTATCCAGGAAACCAATTTTTTCAGCTAACGTCAAGTCTTGCCGTGGCATTTTGGCAGGGGAGACAAGACACGCACAGTTCACTGACTAAAGCGTTCTGATGAAACCTTGGTGTTTCGGGGTCAATAAGATATGGAGGAGGGAGACAAAATGCTCGCCATTCAAAGTTTGGGCTCTAAAACCATCCAACAGAGATAAACTTTGACTTTCTTGAAGCAAAATGGTGGTGGAATGATAGCTTTCTCGTGTAGACTTTAATCGTGATTGACAGGAGGGAATTCCTTGCACGTGTTGCCGGACACTCTTGTTTACGCTTGACTTCATTTCGCCGAAAAGCGGAGATGCAGATGGATCCAATAACCACGCTGCTGGCTACTGGGTGCTTCGTTGTGGGAAAGAAAGTGGTGGGCGTGTTCACCTCCCGCTGGTTTTGCTCTTGTCAACACAACTTTTCGGATTTCCTGACCTTTGATAAAAGCATAAATTCTCCCGGGGAGCCCAGGAATCCTCGCATATCTCGCTGACCCGCTTTGCATCCGCTCTAAGTGGCGACTTGTGGCTTCTTTTTCTTATTCGCTCTCACGTTCTTTGGTCCGATTAAACGGAATTTTGGTCCAAATAAGCGAATAACATTACACGTACATAATAGGATTTGTTTCGGTACTTTAGGATTCGGTCCGAATAAGCGGCTGGTCCGATTAACCGGTGGTCCAATTAACCGGATTCGACTGTATTCCTTTGCATATCTCGGCTTTTGCGCGTTATTCCTTCTTTCTTTCTGGTATCCTTTTTTTCCGTCATGCATATCTCGTGCTTCTTGTTCCTTTCTCTTTCCTTCATCGTTTATCTTTTCCGTTGTCGTTTGTTCCTCGCTGTTTTCGTTGTCTTTTAATCCATCTGTGACAGATCTTTATTATGCTAGCTAAAAGCTAAATGACACTGAATGAATAGAGCTAAACCAAAAATAAAAAGCTTACAGCACTCAGTATTCCCAGGCGGTCTCCCATCCAAGTACTGACTGAGCCCAACCTTGCTTAGCTTCTGAGATCGGACGAGATCAGGTGTTCTTTCTTTTTTTTTTTTTTTTTTTTTTTTTTTTTTTTTTTTTAAAGTTTGTCACAAACACACACACATACATATATTTCATATACATTTATACATTCACCAGGTTCAAATAGATCCATTTCTATGTATTAATATACATTTAAATAATATTATTAACATACATATACATAACATACATTTAAAAATACTTTATCAATTATTTTTTTAGTAATCTTCACACCTCTTCCCACTTCCACTCTATTTTCTCTATTGTTTTAATAACAAAAGGGTTTTTTTCTAATATCTTCTTGTTAAAATCTTCCATTTTATCATTCATTTCACAGTACATGTACAGTACCATCTACCACTTGTTCCATTTTATATTTAAACATTTTCCATACATCGAGTTTGCTTTTTTTATACCTTGCAGTGTTTCTTCTTATCCAAGTGACATATTTAGCTACTATCACACATAAGTTAACCATGTAGTTATTAGATTTTTTCCCTTTAAAACCAAATATAAGTAGCATCTCCCACTCTTCTGGTTGCATTTTTTCATTATATTCTTTTATTAAAATCCCTTTCATCATACTTTTAAGTTTTTTCATTTAGTTCCCTACAATAAAAGAATGTGTTTTAATCCCTCATCCTCTTGCATGCACACTTTGCACAATGCGTTCTGTTCTATTCCTATTTTTTGTAGCCTCATTTCTGTTAAAATACAATTGTGCCTCAATAAGAAGTTAAAATTCTCCACCACTGGTTCAATGTATTTTAGTCTAACATTTTTCCATAAATTACTTTCTTCAATCTTGTCATATTTTTCATTCCAATATCTATTTGCAGCTGGTTTAGTAAAAGCCTTGTCTCTGAAAGTTACATAAAAGTTTTTTGTTGTTTCAGACTCAAATTTGTTTAAACTCTTTTTTCCTTTTACGTAAACTTCAGGGATCATGTTTTCATGGACCTCTTTTTTGTTTATTGTTTGTATCCATTCCTTTGGTACAGCTTTTTTCAGGTTTTCGTATTGTTTCTGTATTGTTTCCTTTTTATATTCCTCTCCTATCGACTCTAGGGCATCCAGAATTACTTGTGTTGGTAAAAATCCTTCTTTTACCTCATACAGAATATCCTTTATTTGTCTAATCCCTCCTTCCCACCATTTTCTGTAAAATCGCATCTCATTATTATGTAAAATATTATTATTTAAAAAAAAAGTGGAAATTCCAATAATTGTTTTCTGCCCTTCGGTACAATCTCTGTTTTGCTTAAAAACTCTCCCCAAGATTCCAGTACTTCTCTGTAAAAGCATGGGATTTAATTCCTTCATGTAGTTTTTCGTTCTCATCAACAAGATATTCACGCCTAAATTGCTATCCCCACATTTGTTTAGAAAGTATTCCATTACCTTTTTCCAAGTTGTTTTAATTCCTTCATTTAAAAACTTCCTAACTGTTTTGACTCTAAAACTTTTTATTTTAATGACAGTATCTTGTAATCCCAGTCCCCCTTCTTCCACTGCTCCAATTAGTGTCTCATACGCTATTTTACATCTTCCTTTTCCCCAAATAAAGCCTATCACAATGTCTTTTATTTTTTTAATAGCTGATACTGGTATTGAATTGACACTTAATAAATACCATATTTTGGATAACATTAGTGCATTTATAACCAGTACTTTTCCTTTCAATGTCAAGTTCCTTGTTTTCCAAAATTCTAATCTTTGTTCCATCCCTTTTATGGCACTTTCCCACATTATTTCATTGGTTTTTCTTATGTTTTGACTTATTAAAACTCCTAGCACCTTAACACTTTCTTTTTCTTCTTTGAAGGGTATGTTCTCAGGTATTGTATCTATTTGACCTATTCTCATATACTGACTTTTTCCCATATTTACCTTCGCTTCTGTTCCTCGACAGTACATTTCTAGTATTTCAACTGCTTTTTCTATGCTAGCAGTATCTTGGAGTACAAGTGTTGTATCATCTGCGTATTGGTATATTGGTTCACTGTTTTCATTTCCTTCAATTTTAATACCTCTAATGTCTCTATTTTCTTTAATTGCTAGTCCTAATGGTTTAGCTACCATTGTGTACAAGAGTGCAGACAGCGGACATCCTTGTCTTATAGATCTTGTAACTTTAAAATAGTTTGTTATAAAACCGTTGCACTTAACACATGTTAAAACTTCATAGTAAAAAATTTTAATCCATTTTATAAATTTATCCCCAAAACCAAATTTCTTTATGACGTCAAACAGAAACTGATGCTCTACCCTATCAAAGGCCTTTTCAATATCTATATTTATTAAGTATCCGTTTATGTTTTTCTCCTTCATGTACAGTATTATGTCTCTTATGCTACCTATCGTATCAGCAATATCTCTTCCTTCTACCCCATATGCTTGAGTTGTTTGTATAATAGTTGGTATAACCTTTTTTAGTCTGTTTGCAATTATTTTTGCTAAAATGTTTACATCTGTATTTAACATTGTTATAGGTCTATAGTTCTTAATTTCAGTAACCTTCCCTCTTTTCTTAAATGTTAATTGTATCATTCCCATTTTCATTCTTTCACTTAATTCTGCTCTGTTAAAAATTTCATCATAAATTTCTTTTAGAATCGGTACTAAAATATCTTTACAATTTTTATAAAATTCATTTGTTAACCCATCTATACCTGGACTTTTCCCTGTCTTCAGTTGTTCTATTGCAGTTAAAATTTCATCTTCTGATTTCTCATTATCACACTCCTCCTTGTCTTCCTTGGAGACTTCAGTTTTAATTTGATCCAGTAGTTTCTGTTCTGCTGGTCTATCAATACCTCTTCCTCTAAACAGGTCCTCATAAAAATCCTTAATAGCATTTAAAACTTATTTTGTTCCTTTTTTAGTTTCCCCTGTAATATTTTGCACTTCCTTGATTGTAGCTGCAGCTTGTCTACTTTTTCCTAATGCATAAAATAATTTAGTACTTCTTTCACCTTCTACTGCATATCTTACTTTACTCCTCAGTATTAAACCTCTGCATTTTTCTTCTTCAATGGTTTTCATTTTATCTTGTAATGCTTTTACCTTTTCTATACTTCCTGTACTTCTATTGTTCTCAAGGTTTCTAAGCTCGTTTTCTAGTTCTCTTCTCACTTCATTTTCTGTATTTTTCTTTATTTTCTGCACTAATCGACTGTTTAATTGACAACTTTTTAATATCAAACTTTAAATTATCCCACCAAATTGTTTTATCTACATTATATAAATGGTCATTTTTACTCCATATTATCATGTCTTTTACTAGTCCATTATATAATTTATCTTTTAAAATTGCTGAGTTTAAAACCCACACTCCTGGGCCCTTTTCCACCTCTAAAGTCTATTTTCCAGATTAAATAGTTGTGATCACTAAAAGTTGTTCTTTTATAGTAGATCCCTCTTATTTTTCCTTCCATCTCTTTAGTACACAGAAGCAAGTCTATTCTACTTTGCTTTATTGTTGTTTGAACATTTTGTTCTCTGGAATACTCCTTTTCTGCTCATTTCTTAATCGCCATACTTCTATCAAACCATACTTTTCCATTAGAATTTGTATTTGTTCCCTTCCTTTATCTGCTCTAAATACATTTACATTTTACATTTACATTTTCAGCATTTAGCAGACGCTCTTATCCAGAGCGACTTACAGAAGTGCTTCCACAGTGAACATTTCATTCCTTAAGTTTAGATAGACAACAGTCGAAGAACACAACTCTGCTAAAACCTGTTAGAACCAAAGTGTCTTTTTTTTTTTTTTTTTTTTTTTTTTTTTTTTAATGGAAAAGATTGGAATAAAGTGTTAGTAAATAAGTACAAATCAGCCTAAGTGTTTAGTAAAAAGGTGTGTTTTTAATCGTTTTTTAAAGACAGCAAGAGACTCAGCTGTTCGGACAGACAGAGGAAGTTCGTTCCACAATTTGGGCGCTAGAACAGAGAACAGCCTTGATGCTTGTCTTCCTTTAGTCCTGGGTGGAGGATCAAGTCGAGCGAGACTAGAGGCTCGGAGGTTGCGTGGTACAGAGCGGGGTTTGATTAGACCCCGAAGGTAGCTTGGGGCTGGTCCATTTTTGGCTTTGTAGGCGAGCGTCAGTGTTTTAAACTGAATGCGTGCAGCTACAGGAAGCCAGTGAAGAGAACGCAGCAGTGGGGTGATGTGGCAGTGTTTAGGTTGGTTAAAGACCAGACGGGCAGCTGCATTTTGAATGAGCTGTAAGGGTTTAATAGTGGCCATGGGAGCTCCTGCCAGGAGGGAGTTGCAGTAGTCCAACCGAGAGATTACAAGTGATTGCACCAGAATCTGGGTAGCTTCTCTGGAGAGAAATGGCCGAATCTTCCTGATGTTATACAGGAGGAACCGGCACGATCTCGTCATGTTGGCTATATAAGGAGAAAAGGTCAGCTGGTTATCCAGGACAACACCAAGACTTCTTACCTTATCAGATGGTCTAATCTGGAAGTCATCCAGAGAAATGACTAGGTCCTGGGTTGGAGACAGATCTCCAGGAATGAGCAACATCTCTGTCTTGCTGGGATTAAGTTTTAGATGATGAGCTGACATCCATTGTGAGATATCTCGCAGACATGCTGAGATGCGAGCTGAGACTTGTGTGTCTGAAGAAGGAAATGACAGAACAAGCTGAGTGTCATCTGCATAGGAGTGGTAGGAGAAGCCATGGGAGGCTATGACCTTACCCAGAGAGCGGGTGTAGATAGAGAAGAGAAGTGGGCCAAGTACAGAGCCCTGAGGAACACCGGTTGAGAGAGTGCATGGGGTAGATATGGATCCCCTCCATGACACTTGGTAGGAGCGCCCTTCCAGGTAGGAGGCCATCCATTGCCATGCTGAACCTGTTACTCCAAGGTTGGAGAGTGTGGTCAGGAGAATGCCGTGATTCACTGTGTCGAAGGCTGCAGAAAGGTCAAGAAGAATAAGAACAGATGACAGTTTGGCTGCTTTGGCTGCATGAAGCTTCTCAGTAACAGCTACAAGTGCTGTTTCTGTAGAATGTGCTGCCTTGAAGCCAGACTGGTACTGATCGTGGAGGTCATTCTGAGTAAGAAAGGCAGATAGTTGGTTATAGACAGCACGTTCAAGAATTTTGGATAGAAAAGAGAGGAGTGAGACAGGTCTGTAGTTGTTGATGTCTGTAGTGTCTAGTGTAGGTTTCTTAAGAAGGGGAATGACCTGAGCCTTCTTAAAAGCAGTAGGGACAACACCTGATGTCAGGGAGTTGTTGATGATGGGTGTGATGAAGGGGATTAGGTCCTGCGAGAGGTCTTTGAGGATGGTGGATGGTATAGGGTCAAGTGTGCATGTAGTGGGATTGCTGGATGAGAGGAGCTGTGTAACCTCATCCATGGTGAGTGGGGTGAAGCTGGTGAGTGTGTTGGTGGGTTGAGGGTCAGTTGAAAGTGGGTCAGTCGGAGACAAGGATTGATTGATTTTGTCAATCTTGTCCTGGAAGAATGTTGCAAAGTCAGTAGCAGTGAGAGAGGCAGAAGGGGGAGGAGGAGGAGGGTTCAGAAGAGAGGAAAAGATAGCATGAAGCTTACGTGGGTCAGCAGCAGATTGTTCAAGCTTGGCTTTGTAAAAAGATGTTTTTGCAGCAGTCACATCAGATGAGAACCTGGACAGCAGATCGTGGTAGGAGTGGAGATCAACACCAAGCTTAGATTTCCTCCACTTTCTCTCAGCTGCCCTCAATTCTCTTCTGTTGCTGCGCAATGCGTCTGCAAGCCAAGGAGCAGGGTGAGAAGGTTTTCCTCGTTTGAGGGTAGGAGGACAGAGCTGATCGAGGGATGTTGAAAGAGAAGAAAGTAGAGTATTAGTTGCAGAGTTAAGTGGAAGGGTAGCAAGAATGTCAGGGTTAGGTAGTGAAGTTAGGATGGTGGAGATCAACAGGGAGGAAGATAAAGAGTGAAGATTGGGGCGTGTTGTAAGGGTGAAAGTGTGGTTGGAGGTAGGAAGAGTTGGGAGACAGAGAGAGAAGGACACAAAGTGATGGTCAGAGAGGTGCAGTGGGGTGACAGTGAGGTCCAGAACAGAAGCTGCACGGCTGAAGACCAGGTCCAGAAGATTGCCTCCTTTGTGTGTCGGAGGGCTGTGATTAAAGAGGAGGTCGAAAGATGAAAGAAGAGGAAGAAGACAGGAGGACTGAAGTGTAGGGAGATTAAAGTCACCAAGAAGAGTCAGAGGAGTACCATCTGAAGGGAAGAAACTCAGAAGAACATCCAGCTCTCCTATGAAGTCTCCCAGTGCGCCAGGTGGTCTGTAAATAACAATGACATTAAGAGTAATCGGAAAAGTAACAGTAATAGCATGAAATTCAAAAGATGAAATGTTAAGGTGAGAAACATTCACAGTAGTGAATTGCCATTTCTTGGTCAGGAGCAAACCTGTACCACCACCCCTACCAGATCCTCTCGGTGTATGAGAGAAGGTGTAGGCAGAGGATAAGGCAGCTGGTGTTGCTGAGTTCTCGGTGGTGATCCACGTCTCAGTCAGTGCCAGGAAGTCAAGGCTGTGAGAAAGTGCATAAGCTGAGATGAAGTCAGCTTTTTGGACGGCTGATTGACAGTTCCAGACCCCACCTACCACCACTGTTTGAGACTGTTGCAACAGTTGGGGGTAGATGAGGTTGCTGGCGTTGCTGTTTCTATAATGTGCCCTCTGATGTCTGCAGGGTCTGTGAGATATAAGCACAGGAATGTTTGAGTAGCACATGCTGAGAAAAGTAGATAGTTTAGACAATGTCAGAGAGTGATAGTACTTACCCAAGTTAGTTTAGATTAGTAGTAAAAAAGATAGATAGGTTAGACAATTCAGACAGATATTAAAACCTATTGAGCTTTAATTTTATACTAAGCTTAGCCCTGCCCCTCAATTCACACCTAGGCCTCTAACAACAGGCCTAACAAGTGTCACCTGAAACCACTTTAACCAATCAGCAGAACACAGATTAATGCAGCCACAGTTAAGCAAGTTAATAATCAAAGTTGCAGAGATAAATTCTAAGACAAGTTATTCTAAAACAAGTTACAGCAAATAATATACTTTAACCAATAGCCTACCTCACCCAGGAATACCAATGATCACAAAGTTACAAGCACTTTTATATTTTTTAATAATGAAATACCATTTCATTATTAACATCTAGCTTGCTTAACACTGTGTTGAAATCCCCCAATAAAAACACATTTTCCCATGTAGACAAATTTACCATAATCCTTTTAAAAAATTCAGCTTTTTCTTTTTCCTCATTCGGAGCATGTATATTATGCAGTATTAATTTCCTTCCATCTTTTTCCCCCTGCACAGCTATGCTTTTTCCTTCCCCATCACTGAAAATAACCTTTTCTTTTTCACGTGTTTCTCCGGATTAGAATTGCCACCCCTCTTTGTTTCTTATGCCCATTATTAAAATAAATATTTCCATCCCACTGTGGCTTATATTTTTTAACACATTCTTTATCCCAACATGTCTCTTGAAAACATATTATTTCAGCATTACTGTTATTGGCTATGATCATTTGAAATTTCTCATTTTTATGTAAACCCCTTGCATTTATACTAACCACTGTTGCTGCAAGCATTACAAGTGGAACAAGATGAAAGGAAAGTATCAACTTTTTCATTTAGCTTAATTATTTATTCCAGTTCTTCTTCTTCTAATAATTCAAATCTTTCTGTTCTTATCTCCCCTTCTTTCTGCCTTTCTAAAGCATTAGTTATATTGGGTTTTATAGCCATTTTTCTTTTTCTTATACATTCTATTTTATTTCTAAGTACCTCCAGTTTACTGTCCTTTCCGCCTTCTTCCTCTTGCAGCTCCATTTCGTCCGCTTGTTGTTGCTGCTGTTCAGATGGTCCTGCTTCAGCCTTGTCCTCAGTCATTTTTTTCATCTCTGCACTGTTGTTGTTATTCCCAGAGATCAGTTCATTGTCCATTTGCTCCTTCCCTTGTTCCTCTCTTGTCTTCGAACTTTGTTCCTCCTCCATTTCTTCTATGTTTGCTTCTTGGTATAGTCCTGCATTCTCCTCCATGTTCTCCTCATCGTCTTGTGTTTTTGCTCCTGGTTCATCCCTGTCTTCTTTTTGTCTCTCCATTTCGTCCGTCTCTGTTTCCTTTTGGCACCTGCAATTTGTTTTACCATTTCCACAGTCCAGACATCTCCCAGCTCTGCACTCATGTGCATAATGTCCTTGCTTCTGACACATTTTCCGGGCTCATGCACAACCTACAAGTCTTGACCTGCCGGCTGTGGATCACCCGAAAGTACTGGGGACCCTTTGTTGAAAAGCGTGTACTGTAGGGTAGTGACACAACTTCTTTTGGAAACCGGACTTTGACAATCCTAGTTCCATCTGTTATGTCCGTTCCTGGGTAAAAACGTCTCCTTATTGGTTGTAGTGGTACAACCCACCACAGTCTTAGTTTTTGTAAAATGTCATCATCCGATATGTATGCTGGTAGGTGTAGGAATGAGACAACTATATCCGTTGTATGCAGCTGTCTCACTTCATACAGCTTTCCATTTATTTGTAGTCCATCCAGAAGTTCTTCAGTTGTTTTTTTGTCGATCAGTGTAAGTTCAAACTCATTTGATTGTCGAGGTCTGAACGCCAGTAGTTTTCCATGTCCAATTTCTTTAATTATTTCCTTCATGATTTCCATCGGGCTGACGTTTGCCAAGCCAGCAGTATCCAGTATAACAGTTTGTTCCTTACAATACTTTTCAGTTTTATGTTGTCCACTGGTATTTTCCATGCGTGTATTGATTTCTGTATGATCCATAGTGTTCTTCTTCTTTGTATTATTATCCATTGTTGTGTTGAAAAAAAGCAAAAATATCCAACTCTCCCCAGTCAGCAAAGCTGCTGGGGAGTACAAAACGTTATACAAAACAAAATTTTATATATATTTGTCTTATTAATGTCTTTTTTGTTCAACAGTCCCAAACACACTGGGAGAGCCTTTCCCTCCCGAACTGCAAAGGTAAAAGGTTGCTTCCTGTCACCACTAGGAGGCGCTCAGAGATCAGGCGTTCTCAAGGTGGTGTGGCCGTAAGCGAAAGAGGCTGGATTTCAAGGCCTGTTATACAGCTAACAGCCTGCTAGCTAGCTACCTGTGCCGGGAGTGACAGGAAGGCCTTTAGATAGATGGATGGATGGATGGATGGATGGATGGATAGATAGATGGTAACTAAAAGCTAAATGACACTAAATGAATGGAGCTAAACAAAAAATAAAAAGCTTACAGCACTCAGTATTCCCAGGCGGTCTCCCATCCAAGTACTGACTGAGCCCAACCTTGCTTAGCTTCTGAGATCGGACGAGATCAGGCTTTTTTTTTTATTTTTTATTTTTTATTTTTTACTTTTTTTTTTATAACAACATTTACAATAGACATAATTTACACAAGCACATAGTATTTACATTTAAAAATACATGATAATAGGTAACAAGCAGATACAATATTTAAAAGAAATCAGGTAAAACAACTTTACATGTTCTCCAGTTAAACTCTATTAAGGAGTTATTTCTAATCAATTCTTCAAAAATATCCAACTTTGATTCATTATTAAAATAATCAAAAAGCTCCTTTATTGTTTTTTCCATTTTTGTTTTAAAAAGTTGACATAATGATAAAATGACTCCTTGTTTTAAAATTGTTCTCCTTTTGTATATTGTAAATCTCGCAATTGTTAAAATAAGGTTTAAAGGGAAAGTATTTTTGGCTTTTCCCTTAAAACTGAATAAAAACAGGGATTTCCACTCAGGTTGTTTCTCTGGTTCTTTGTCAAAAAACTGTATGATAATATTTTCCAATTTTTGTGTAAAACTTTTTAAATCTTCACGATTACAAAACATATGTTTAAAACCTTCGTCTTCTTTAAAACAAATTTTGCATCTCGGATCTGTCTCCATATTTATTTTAAAAAGTCTGTTTTAATAAAAAAATTGAAATTTTGTAGTTGGAGGTTTTTGTAGTTTTGGAAAGTGTTTTGCCACATGTTTTCCGCTTTGAAATCAGGAAACAGCCTTTTCCAGTATTGTTTAGATTTAGCTTCTGCCCACACTTTTGTTAACAATAATTTATAGAAGGTTTTTAATTTGTTTTCATTTATCAGAGTCAATTTTTTTATTTGATTGTATTTTGATTTCTATATTTGGGTTGTTCGGATTCGTCTCTTTTTTTTTTCAATTTCTTTTATCCAATTTTTGGGTATTGCTTGTTTTAGTGTTTGGTATTGTGTTTCGATTTCTGTTTTATTTATTCTGTTTTGATTTTCTTGTATCGCATCAGTTATTGCTTGTGTAGGCAAAAAACCTGGGATCACTTCATATAGAATGTCTTTTATTTGGTAAATCCCTGCTTGGAACCAGCTCCTGAAATACATCATTTCATTTTCGTGTTTTATAGATGGATTTAAAAACAAAGGTTGATTCAGGAGCTGGTTCCTTCCTTTTATCATAAAAACAGTAAAATCCATAAAATAATTCCATGCTAAAAAAAACCTCTTTGTAGAATTCCGGTATGTCTTTTATCATTTCTTTTTTAAGTTTCATACATAAAATATTTGCTCCCATATTTCCTTTTCCAATTCTATTAAAAATACTTTCAAGATAGTCTTTCCAGCCCTGTTCTTGGTTGTTAAAAAAGGTGCTTATCATTTTGACTCTTGCTGCATTCACTCTTGTTTTTATATCTATTAAACCTAAGCCTCCTTTGTTCATTGGACCTATTATGGTATTGTAGGCTATTTTTGGTGGTTTACCTTCCCATAAAAAGTCTAAAACGGTCGTTTTGTACGCACTATACCATGCTTTGGATAAAAACAAGCTGTTTAATATTAAAACTTTGCCCTTTAAAAATAGCTGTCTTGCTTTCCAGAAATTTAATTTTGTTTTCATTTTATTTAAAATCTCACTCCATATCCTGTCACTATTTTGTTTTTCATTATCTCCCATTCTTATTCCTAAAATTTTAAAACTTGTCACTGGTTTAAAGGGAATATGTTCTGGCAAGTTTATAGCATCACTGATTTTCATATATATTGTTTTTTCTTTATTTACTTTTGCTCCTGAACCTTCGCAGAATTTTTGCAGAGTTTCTATAGCCTTTTTTACGCTCTCAATGTCTCTTAGTATTAGAGTGGTATCGTCCGCATATTGATAGATTTTTTGTTCATTATTTTTTATTTGTATTCCTTTTATTTCTTTGTCTATTCCGATTGTTAACCCTAATGGTTCAGCTGCTAGCGAGTATAGTAGAGCGGATAGAGGACATCCTTGTCTAATTGACCTCGTAATCTTGATAAAATCAGTTAAAAACCCGTTTAACTTTATACAGCTAAGACAATCTGAATAGAGACATCTCAGCCAGTTGATAAAATTTTCTCCAAATCCATATTTTTCTAGTATATTATAAAGGTAATTGTGTTCTACATGGTCAAAAGCTTTTTTGAAATCGATACTAATAAGATACCCTTTGATTTGCTTTTCTTTCATAAACCACAGGGTGTCTCTTATATTGTTTATATTATCTGAAATATTTCTGTTTAGGATACCGTACGCTTGGTTTGTTTTAATAATATCTGGTAAAACCTCTTTTAGTCTGTTTGCTAAAATTTTTGCTAAAATCTTGTAATCCGTGTTGAGGCAGCTGATTGGTCTATAATTTTTAAGATTATTTTTGTTTCCTTTCTTTTTGTATATTATTTTAATTAGTCCTTTTTTCATACTTTCAGAAAGTTGTTGGGTGCATTTGATTTCTGTAAAAACCATGTGTAAAATTGGTGTTAAAATACTTTTAAAAGTTTTATAAAATTCTGAAGTAAAACCGTCTAGCCCAGGGCTTTTCCCATTATTTAATTGAGCCCTTCCAACGAAAAACCGTACATGTGACATTTTTTGTAAAAATCACTTCGGCATGGCATGGCATTGTTTGATGTTCTTTATTTAATATTAAGGCAGTCGCTACAACATAGTCCGTTAATTAGGGTCATAATTTAAATTTTAAATAGTGCTCACGCGGAAAAACCGTTTATCTCCGCTGCCAAAAATGGACGGACAAGCAGTGGTACTAAGTGCGGCTGACGAAAATCGGTTAAATATAGGGAAAAAAAGAAAGCTGAAAATGAACACATGGAAAGACAAAGAAAGAAAGATGTTACGCAATGCAGGAAAACCATATATTAACAGAAAGGGCGAAGAAAAACCAGGGAAAAATCCACCGAAAGACGTAAGTGGAATAACCGTATAAGTACCTCATGAAGCTGAACAGCTAGAGGCTGGCGAATTTTTTACTCTACTTATAAAACTACTCTCACGTGGCAACATTAATATAACGTTATACATTGTGTTTACGCACAAACGATTAGCGTTTATCTGGATGTTACTTGTTTCTAACTTGTTGTAATGTATTATGCTCGCAAGGGCAAAGTGTGTGGGAGTGGCTGTAAGCGGCAGTGTGTCAGACTCACTGATACACGCAAGTTACAACTTTTCACGCTGTTTTACTCCAGTACATATGAGAAGCAGCAAGCTTTGATTCTCTCGGGCATGGAACAGGTGAGCCATGTAATTGCAATCTTTAATCAATGCTGACAACTTTGCATACATTGTTACTCCGTTGATGTTGTGCATAGGCTGTAAAGCAATGCTTTAGGAAATGAAAGTGAAAGTAAAGTAAACGTGAACAGTTACATTGTAAAAACTGTCTGGTTGTGTCGCTGTCCTGAAAAGAATACATGGCATATTGCATTTAAAAGATTCAGGTGATCCTCAAACTACTTAGAATATGTATTTCTTTATAGTAATAGTAAGTATACCCTCAGTCTTGAACATCCCTGCCCTTCAGTCTTCCCTGCTTAAAACAACTCAACTCAGATAAAAGCTTGGTACTGATCTGGTCAGTTGAAGTGTGTTGGCACACAGAAAATAGTGCAGTACATGGGATTTCAGGTCCAGTGATCAGACCCCAAACTGACCTAAGATTAAAATGACGATTTACATAGTTTAATTTAAGAACAGCAATCATGCCATTAATGTAACATTAGTGCTGCCTGCATTCTAGCACCAAGTGAGGCGAAGACGCTCCAAGGAAAACAGTGAACACAGAAAACATCAGAGTTTTTTCTATTATATTCAGCAAGCAGGGCAGAGACTAAATGTTTGCAAAACAACATTCATGTCAGTGTATCAGCTGACAAACAGTCGCTTACAGGTATGTTAGACTATATAAGCTTTATATTGTTAATTTAATGTTCCTATTAGTAACAATAGGAAATTATATAGATATTATGTTCCTAGTTTATTGTTTGGACAGGTTATTCAGGAAAAGTTGCACAAATGTGAGTTAGGGCAAAATGAAGGACTTGAGTCAGACCAGGCTACTGAGGCTAGGTTTCCTTTAGAAGATGGACGAGGCAAACATAAGAATAGGTAATGCACCTTTCACTTGTTATTGTGAGTGTTATAATAAGTGAGTGTATACATTGTAGTGCGCAAAAAAGCTGGTACAGATGCAAAAGGGGCAGTCGTAGGCTTGGGGTTAAGGAACAAGCCTTGCGACCTGAAGGTCCCCGGTTCGATTCCTGGTCCCGCCAATTATACGGCTGAAGTGCCCTTGGCACCTAACCCCTACTGCTCCCCGGGTGCTGTGGACAGGCCTGCCCACCGCTCTGGGCACGTGTGCTCACTTCACTAGTGTATGTTTATATGTGTGTTTCACTGCATGGATGGGTTAAATGCTGAGGACAAATTCCTCTGTGTGTAAGCACAGTAGGCAAATAGATCACGAACAATCACTTTAAAATACATAGGCTGGTGGTGGCTCCATAATGGTATGGGGTTTGTTTAGCTGGCACCCTGGTACATCTACAAACATCTCTGACAGGTGAACACTATGTGTGCCTTTTTGATGAGTTACATCCGTTCATGTACTGCATTCATTCATATGGGTCTGGCCTTTTCCTAAAAGGACAATGTGCCGACAAACACATCTAGAACAGCAAATTATGGTTAGAGGAACATTTATCTGAGTTTGGGGTTTTGCCATTCCCACCTAAGTGATACTATGCAACGTGCTGTGGTGCAGAATTGTGGACTGTTCTGCAGAACGTATGGTGTTCATTGCCTACAGACTATTTTCACAAGCTTGTGGAGTCCATGTCCTGTGGGAGACCTCCCAAGTATTAGACTGGTGTACCAGTTTTTTTGCTACTTCACTGTGTATACTGAGTTGCCAGGTTATTATGTACACCTTCCTTCTACGCTCTCTGGCCATTTTATCAGTTATTATTTGAGTGGGGTTTAGCTCCACCAATAACAACTCACCTTGCTGATGTACAGTTATAGCATGCTGCCCATTTGTTAATGTGTAGCCATCATCAAGCCCTCCATCAGAAACATAGAAATTTAAAAAGATAATAAATGTTCTGTCTAAATGTTCTGTCTAAATGTTCTGCCATATTAAATTTTTTATTTCTTATTTTTTCTCCAAATGCTAAAGTAAAGTAAAAGTAAGTAAATAGAAATGCTCTAAGATTTTCTGAAAATCGTCATGTCTCCTCTGTAGAAGAACATGTACAGTGTATCACAAAAGTGAGTACACCCCTCACATTTCTGCAAATATTTCATTATATCTTTTCATGGGACAACACTATAGACATGAAACTTGGATATAACTTAGAGTAGTCAGTGTACAGCTTGTATAGCAGTGTAGATTTACTGTCTTCTGAAAATAACTCAACACACAGCCATTAATGTCTAAATAGCTGGCAACATAAGTGAGTACACCCCACAGTGAACATGTCCAAATTGTGCCCAAATGTGTCGTTGTCCCTCCCTGGTGTCATGTGTCAAGGTCCCAGGTGTAAATGGGGAGCAGGGCTGTTAAATTTGGTGTTTTGGGTGCAATTCTCTCATACTGGCCACTGGATATTCAACATGGCACCTCATGGCAAAGAACTCTCTGAGGATGTGAGAAATAGAATTGTTGCTCTCCACAAAGATGGCCTGGGCTATAAGAAGATTGCTAACACCCTGAAACTGAGCTACAGCATGGTGGCCAAGGTCATACAGCGGTTTTCCAGGACAGGTTCCACTCGGAACAGGCTTTGCCAGGGTCGACCAAAGAAGTTGAGTCCACGTGTTCGGCGTCATATCCAGAGGTTGGCTTTAAAAAATAGACACATGAGTGCTGCCAGCATTGCTGCAGAGGTTGAAGACGTGGGAGGTCAGCCTGTCAGTGCTCAGACCATACGCCGCACACTGCATCAACTCGGTCTGCATGGTCGTCATCCCAGAAGGAAGCTGACGCACAAGAAAGCCAGCAAACAGTTTGCTGAAAACAAGCAGTCCAAGAACATGGATTACTGGAATGCCCTGTGGTCTGACGAGACCAAGATAAACTTGTTTGGCTCAGATGGTGTCCAGCATGTGTGGCGGCGCCCTGGTGAGAAGTACCAAGACAACTGTATCTTGCCTACAGTCAAGCATGGTGGTGGTAGCATCATGGTCTTGGGCTGCATGAGTGTTGCTGGCACTGGGGAGCTGCGGTTCATTGAGGGAAACATGAATTCCAACATGTGCTGTGACATTCTGAAACAGAGCATGATCCCCTCCCTTCGAAAACTAGGCCTCATGCCAGTTTTCCAACAGGATAACGACCCCAAACACAACCTCCAAGATGACAACTGCCTTGCTGAGGAAGCTGAAGGTAAAGGTGATGGACTAAACCCAATTGAGCACCTGTGGCGCATCCTCAAGTGGAAGGTGGAGGAGTTCAAGGTGTCTAACATCCACCAGCTCCGTGATGTCATCATGGAGGAGTGGAAGAGGATTCCAGTAGCAACCTGTGCAGCTCTGGTGAATTCCATGCCCAGGAGGGTTAAGGCAGTGCTGGATAATAATGGTGGTCACACAAAATATTGACACTTTGGGCACAATTTGGACATGTTCACTGTGGGGTGTACTCACTTATGTTGCCAGCTATTTAGACATTAATGGCTGTGTGTTGAGTTATTTTCAGAAGACAGTAAATCTACACTGCTATACAAGTTGTACACTGACCACTCTAAGTTATATCCAAGTTTCATGTCTATAGTGTTGTCCCATGAAAAGATATAATAAAATATTTGCAGAAATGTGAGGGGTGTACTCACTTTTGTGATACACTGTATTTTGGCCAGGAGTGTTCAAACTTATGCATACAACTAAAATTCTAAAATCATCCTGAACCTAATGCATGTGTATCATATTGACCTTTAGGCCACATCGGATACAGTCTACAGTAAAACAAAGCATCAGTGAGCACATATTGTCTTTTCCAAGGCAGCAGAACCACTATTCGAGACTTCGGGGTGATGTTGAAAGGGAATATCTAAGTCCTGATCTGAATTTATTACGTATGTACAAATTGTATAAAGAGAAGAATTCCTTGTCTCCAGCTAAATTCTGGCTGTATCGTGACATTTTCAAGCAGCAGAACCTTACATTTGGCCAACCCAGAAGTGACACATGTTCAAGATGTGATGCTTTTTTTATGAAATTGTCGTCTGTATCATCCGAAGAGGAAAGGAAAAAAGTGTTAACTGAAAGTGAGCTGCACCATCGGAAAGCTGAGAAAGCCTACACCCAACTTCAGGTTGATACAGAGTGGGCTAAAGTAAACAGTAATTGCCATGTAATTTGTATTGATTTACAAGGTGTCATTTACACACCCAATCTGACCCATTCCAACATCTACTACCAGAGGCAGTTGGCAAATTACAACTTGTGTATCCAAGAACTTGGGACAGAAGAACCAGCAACCATGTGTGTGTGGCATGAGGGGATTGCACACAGAGGATCTGTTGAAGTTGCTAGCTGTGTTTATAAGTGGGTGCAGACAAATTTTACTCAACTGCCCATATCCAAGGAGCGCAAGCTTGTCATATATAGCGACAGGTGTTGTGGCCAAAACAACAACTGGAGGATGCTCAATTTAATGTCAATGCTCATATCACGGTGTTACTTTACTCAGATTGAACAGAAGTTCATGGTCTCTGGTCATTCTTTTCTTCCATGTGATCGTGCCTTCTCTGTAATTGAAAGAAGACGCAAAGTGTCTACACTTTATACACCCTCTGATGTCACTGAGATAATCAAACAAGCAAGAACACAAAACCCATTTAAAGTCATTGAGATGAAGTGTGATGATTTCAGGCTACTACCAGACTCTGTCCTTAAACGAACCACTGGACTACAGATCACCTCAGTGATGTGGTTCAAACTCACAGGTATCTGATAATGTAACTATGTGTTTCTATGTGTGTGTACTTCTGCCTTTAGAACATGTTTTATGCACAACATTAGCATTATTACACATAGTAATACTTTTTTTTTATATATATATATTATATATGTGGTAATATAATGTTATAATACTATCTAATATACCATTGTATATTATATTAACTTAATATCATGCACTACCACATATTATATTAGCATAGCCCTGTATACATGCCCACTATATTATATTTATTTATATTTCTACTATTATATTACACTGTAATAGTTAATATATTAGTATATATTAGTTTATACTATTACTGTAACTATAACTATGCCTATTACATTATGCAGCACCTTACAATCTTTACATGTACATACTACTATTGGGATTAGTCAGTCTCTGTTGCGTCGCTTGCAGGTAGTCCAGAATGCAGCAGCAAGGTTACTGACTAATACCAAGAAAAGAAACCATATTACACCCGTCCTTGCCTCACTACATTGGCTGCCTGTTCAGCACAGGATTCAGTTTAAAGTGCTTTTATTTGTTTTTAAAGCGCTTAATGTTATGTATGCTTATTCGATGTACAGCACTTTGGTCAACGTAAGTTGTTTTAAGAGTGCTTTATGAATCAAATTTACTTACTTACTTACTGTCCTACTGTCCACCACTTATTTGCATATTTGCACTGCTATTTACTTTTCTGCATACTTGCACTATTTTTATGGTTATCAGTCCAATTTCTCTACCGGTATTTATAGTTATATATAGTTCTATCTATCTGTCTGTCTGTCTGTCTGTCTAACTATCTAACTATCTATCTAGTCTACTTATATTTATCTGCAATATGCATTTCAGCTGATGATCCTTGGAATGTGCATACCAGACAGAGCCATAGTCAGTATGAAGGGTGGAAGACATGGACAGTCACTAAATCAAAACGAGGAGCTAGGCCTCAAGCACCAGTTTTCAGCAGACACTATCCCAGGGCATATGAGAGTTCATTGCCAATCAAGAATGAGAAGCACAAGGACCTCATGACAATGCTGAACTACTTACCAACTTCTGCTCGATCTTTTTATGAATCTCTGGAATGTGAATAATAATCAGATTGATCTAAATTTTACTTAATATTACATTGTTTTATATTAGTTATGTTTCATGGGGGTTTTAGTGGGGGTGTTTTATGTATTGTTTATGTAATGTAAGAATCCTAAATTAAATATAGATTATATAGAGTTCTATTGAAAAGAAAGTGCCTAGTATGTTTTCATGATGTATTTCTGAATGCAAATAAGTTAATCATCTACAGAAATCATACTTAAAACTGACTATATATGCATGATATGTCATATATAAAATATTAATAGTTAATTAAATGCAAAGAATCAAAATAAAGATTAGAACTAATATATTTGTTAATGTCACATATACTGTTTTTCCATGAATTGATTTTGGCAGTGGAGATACTGTTCTTCCACATTCTATTAAATAAAACCAATAATATAAAGCATTATTATAAGTGTTATTTCTAATCACTTTCATGAATGAAGAAATGCAAGTCTGCATAAAGCACATTTTAGTTTTTTAATGTAAAAAAAGTTGTCCACAGAAAAAAAAATTAAAAAAATTGATTTCTCCCAAACAGGACAAATGGTTGATATATGGTTTTTCGTTGGAAGGGCTCATTTAGCAGATGCTTTTATCCAAAGCGACCTACAGTTGTGACAGTATACAGTCTGAGCAATTGAGGGTTAAGGGCCTTGCATAAGAGCCCAACAGTGGCAACCTGGCAGTGGTGGGGATTGAACTAGCAACCTTCTGATTACTAGCCTTAACCACTAGGCTACAGTTGCCCTATAGGAAGGGTGGTGAAGATTTAGTGTCTGTCATTAAATGAGCAGTGGTTGGGGTTGACTTGTAGCTCAACCTTGCCATGTGCTTCAAACTTATACCAAAACTAAATAAGAGCCCTTATTTTACCATTTTATTATTGACTTATTTCGGCAACAATTACTGACTTATTATTCATTAAAAAGTTTTAGATTTATTTTGAGATAAATACAACTTTATGATTTCATAATCAACTAGTTACAGCTACTGCATTATTATTAATTAACTTCTAGTAAACTGACATTTAATTTCTGAGTAAATACGATTTGTTGCCTTAATATTAGCGTATCATTACCCACTTATTAATCGATCTGTAATGTAAGATGCTACCGAAATATACATATTTTATCTAAAGGAACTAAAATATGTAACTTAGGTGTTGGTTTTTGTACAGTATAGTATGCTTTCCTGTCACTGTGGGCCTCAGAGCACAGTAGTAGAGAGCAGAATCTGATACTGCAGCAGAGAAGATGTTCAGATCCACTCGATTTTTATCTTCATTTATTTTTACAGAAAACCCAGAAACTGCAGCTTCTTTATCAAGCTCACTAACCAGAATAATGAACTCTGGTCTGAATGTGGAGAACTGACGATACCACTGCAAGTAATTTGTACCAGATCCTTTGTAATTGCAGGATAAAGTAACAGGGTCTCTCTCCAAGACAGTTTTATTGGCTGAAACTGAATTAATTTCCTGTGCGTGATTAAAACCTGTGGACAGAGAAAGAACAATGTTTAATTATTAAAAGATATGAGTGTAAAAAAAGAATCTAGCAGCAGATACATTGTAACTTCTGTTTAAGGTTTGGATAAAGGTTCTCATGTTTTATGTGATGTTATTTCTCACCTAAAACAATGGAAAGAAAACAGAGAAATCCAAACAATGCCATGACTGATCTGCAGAATAATGTAGCTCAACACCTGCTATCATATCTTATGCATAATTAAACCATTTCCTCTCTTTAACTTCCTTTTCCAACAGTACAGCCCTGTTACATAGTTTAGTAACATGTAGATGGAGCCTGCCATCATGTGCACACTTACACTCACTACATCTGTGTGGAACAAAACCTACCATCTATTTGTACTGTATAACTGATTATTTATGTCACGCTCGGGGGCTAAGGCAAGACAATGGGGCGGACACACACGCAGAGATGCAAACACTAAGAATTTATTAGTAACAAAAGCTAATCACAAGGGCTAGGAACATAGCTAGTAACGCGAGCTGAACACAGGAGCTAATAACATAGCTAGTAACGAGAGCTAAACACAACAGCTAGTAACGAGAGCCAAACACAAGAGCTAGTAACATAGCTAGCAACGAGAGCCAAACACAAGAGCCAGCAACATAGCTAGCAACGAGAGCCAAACACAAGAGCTAGTAACATAGCTAGTAACGAGAGCCAAACACAAGAGCTAGTAACATAGCTAGTAACGAGAGCTAAACACAAGAGCTAGTAACATACCTTACAGAACTAACAGAGCCTTACAGAACTAACAGAGCCTTACAGAACTAACAGAGCCTTACAGAACTAACAGAGCCTTACAGAGCCTTACAGAGCCTTACAGAGCCTTACAGAGCCTTACAGAGCATAACAGAGCATAACAGAGCATAACAGAGCATAACAGAGCATAACAGAGCATAACAGAGCATAACCGAGTCCTGACCAAAAGTCCACACCAGAGCAGTTCAACATAGCAACATTATAACAAAACAGTTCCCAGTGTGTGTGCTCCAGTGCACCTCTTAAATACAGGGCAGCTGGAGCCAATTAGTTCAAATGAACCAATCATGTGCTGGGGCGTGGCAGGAGATTTAGTGTGCTCATGGAGAGAGGGGCGTGGCACATCAAAGCACCAGAGCACACAGAGGCTTGGTGTGACATTTATGCAAATATTATATGTAATCTGTTTATTCTTACAGAACTGCTGTCTATTTTATATTTGATGTAAACATTAACTTAAACTCTTGATTTATGTCTTATTATGTATTTAATGTATTGCACTACCGGCACATAACTGTTAGTACATTTGGTTAATAATAAGTGAAGTATTTATCATGGTAAGCAATACGCCAGAAGACACTTGCAAAAAGTGCACTGAAAGACTCGTCAAAAATCTGCACACAAGCATTTAGAAGGAAAAATAGAAGGCTTACCATATAATCACAACAGCACTGTACTTACTGTAAAATATGTACAGGGTGAGTCAAAAGTCTCAGGACACTCTTTTATTTCAGAAACGAAAGGGAAAATGATATATCTAAATACCCCAGCAAGTAATGGGTGAGGGGGTCTATCTTTTAGGCTATGTCTGGAACATGGCCGCCATCTTGAAAGCCGCCATATTGGATCAAGGGCAAGTTTTTCCAATGGGACGATGGTCATGTAGCATATCAAAGAATATATATATATATAAGAAAAAACTGACTGTTAACAAATAATGTACTAATGCAGTGTGCGTGCACATTCTGGTAAACACCCAGATATTTATTTAAAGGCAATGTAGCTGTTCAAGCCGTCTGGGTTGATCAATCCGACCAATCGGCCCAGAAACACATTTCAAACACATACAACCCCTGAAATTCTTGCTTTCAGCTCTGATAATTAAGCTCTCACCTTTACAACATATTGGCACTACTCACAAAAAAATCACAACTGTAACACCAAATAGAAACAGTTCATCTTATACAGCCGTTCTTTTAATACAATGTTAATTACATACAGATTAGTAACCACACATTGTTTAATGGTCTCCACTTTGTGGAACTGGATTATTGAACATACATTAAGAGTTTACAAGGTATTGTTTTCGACGAGGATGGGATTCGAACCCACGCGTGCAGAGCACAATGGATTAGCAGTCCATCGCCTTAACCACTCGGCCACCTCGTCTGGTCAAGCTATGCGGTGTTACCGGGAGTGCTATTGCAGGTGTGTCATTTGTAATCAAGTGTGGCAGGAGGAGCTTCAGAGGGCTGGATTGGCCTGAAAACAGGTGGAAAGAGGCAACCCAGATGATCTAAACTACTACTCTTATGTCCGTTTGCTTTTCCACATATGGTCAATAGGCTGCAATGTTCTCAAAGCAGACTGAGGTCATTTGAGAGAGTTTTTAAAAGTACTTTCACCTCCACGAGGATGGGATTTGCCTGCACTTTTAAAAGCTACGCTTCCATCAGCTATGCAGCATTCGAGGTAATGAACTTTTCTCGTTATAACGACATCCTTTCTCGTTATAACAACATCTTTTCTCGTTATAACGACATACTTTCTCGTTATAACAACATACTTTCTCGTTATAACGACATACTTTCTCATTATAACTGTTAGGGTGCCTGCGACGTCTGGTGAACACACCACCAGTTCCCAGCGTCGCAGGCGTTACAGAACAACAAAGAGCTTGGCCTCAAATAGTAGGCCAGCTTGTTAGGGGCGAACGACCTGCACCTGCGATCTCCCTATTTAAGGGGGCGTCGCCAGGCTGCAGGTGTCGCACCTTTTCCTTTGTTTTGGCTGTAGCACATAGCTGGTCTTTTGTAGGGACAGCCTGGTACCCCTGGCGCTTTTTAGGGCGTTGGGGTGTGTAGGTCGTAAGGCCGAGGTTAATTAGGGTTTTGGTTCTCTCTGTCAGGGATAGCTGGTGCGATTACGTGCGGTCCCCGTGCCGCTGTTTATTTTGGCGTTCACTGCCAGCCTCACCGCTTGCAACATTAGCGACGGGCTAACGGCTAGGCTAACTGCCTTTCCTCAGCACCTCTTAAGCCAGAGGATTAGCAGATTCATCGTGTCCCGATTGGCTGAGTGGGTTACGTGCTCCGTGCTTACGCTCCCCTCAGCATCGGTTCGAATCAGCTCTTTAGCTTCAGTGCTTTTCTCCTCAGCTCCGGCTTCGAATCCGCTGTTTGACTTCCATAACCTTTTCCCTTTTTATTCCGGCTCCTTCCCAGTTCTTTAGTTTACTGGTGACTTGGCCGGATCGGCTTTTATCATAAGCCGTTTCTTGCATTCCTTAGTTTTCATTTTTGTGTGAATAATCAGCGAGCCATTCCCGTGGCGCTCTTTATAAGCGCTCGGGCTCCCTTAATTCTCGCTCTATTGTAGTGCATCGAGATATGCGAACGCCTCGTGTCTGGGTGACCCGGGTTCGCGTCTCGCGCTCGATTTTCTCTTGTGTTTGTTTTTCTGTTTTTCAGTTGCCTGCGGCGCCAGCGGCTTCGTTCGGGATTCTCCCGAATTGTTTTTTGTTGCTGTTTTCTCTATTTTGTCTTTGTTTATTGTTTATTATTATTACCAATAAAAACATTATTCTCTGCATCTTTGGGTCCAACGCCTTCTCATTATAACAATAACGACATCTTTTCTCGTTATAACAACATACTTTATCGTTATAACGACATACTTTCTCGTTATAACGACATCCTTTTCTCATTATAACGACATCCTTTCTCGTTATAACAACATCTTTTCTCGTTATAACGACATACTTTCTCGTTATAACGACATACTTTCTCATTATAACGACATATTTTCTCATTATAACGTCATACTTTCTTGTTATAACAAGATACTTTCTCGTTATAACGACATACTTTTTCGTTATAACGACATCTTTTCTCATTATAACGACATACTTTCTCGTTATAACAACATACTTTCTCGTTATAATGACATACTTTCTCGTTATAACAACATACCTTTTCGTTATAACGACATACTTTCTCGTTATAACAACATACTTTCTCATTATAACGACATACTTTCTCGTTATAACAACATACTTTCTCATTATAACAACATACTTTCTCGTTATAACGACATACTTATGGTATTTTTTTTTATCTGTGTGGCAGCAATACGCTTCCGTACAATCCAGAGTTACATTTACAAAAACCACTGATATCGGCAACAAGTTCAAATGGTAGGTTTTATCATGGTATGAGGGTGTCTCAGTGCTCTTGGCAAAGGTAATTTACACTTCTGTGATGGCAGCTTTGATGCAGATAAGTATAACTACAGCAACATACGCTGCAAAACCACATGATGCACACATTACAAAGGCATGGCTGTGGAAGAAGAGGGTACAGGTACTGGACTGGCCTGTCTGTAGGCCTGACCTGTCCCCAATAGAGAATGTGTGGAGAATTTTAAAACAAAAAATGTGACAATGACAAAAGTACAATGACCATATAAAGAATCTATTATTATTTCTTAGTCGGTTTAGCTTAGAATATAATGTGGAACCCTAATGATATTTTTTAATGTATTGTGTGTATAATGACTACTGCATTGTAATGCACCATGTCACAAACCACAAGACTTATCAGACTTGGTCTATGAACATAAAATTAAAATATTTTGCTGATTTGTACATTGTCATTATTCTGTTAAAAGTATTTAAGTGTTGTTAATTGTTCAGTATTACCACAAAGAATGTATTCCAAATGTACGTATGGCTAAATGCTTAAATAATACATGATTTTACCATTGCCTTACTATTATCTAAAGAATACCACTAAAAGAAGAAAAGTGACAAATTCAGAAGAAAGAGTGAAGCATCAGTAGAATAAATGTTTTGTTTTGTTGTGGACCTAAAGTTTAAGCTTGTATTGAAACTCAGACAAAAGAGAATACCCTTAATGAAATGACAAAGTTTATTTACATGTTTGGTTTTTGTACAGTATAGAAAGATTTCCTGTCACTGTGGGCCGCAGAGCACAGTAGTAGAGAGCAGAATCTGATACTGAAGCAGAGACGTTCAGATCCACTCGATCTTTATCTTTATTTATCTTTACAGATATTCCTGGAACTGGAGGATCAGCTTTTATTTCAGTTTTTAGTTCAGTAATCAAAATGAGGAATTCTGGTCTGGATGTTGAGTACTGACGATACCAGAACAGATAATCATCAGCACCACCATCACTGTAATTACAGGATAAAGTAACAGAAGTTTTCTCCAGGACATTTTCAGTTGTAGAAAGTGGCTGAATTTTTGCTGCAGAATTATAACCTGTATAAAAGGAAAAAGATAAATCAGATTTCTTTCTTTTCTTTATTCCTATCAGATATAAATGTAAGATTAATGTAAAATATTAGTGTGTATTTAGCTGATGTTGAATATAAACATAAATAAAAATATTGAACAAGAGCTCATGATGTCTTACCTAAAATAATGTGAAGAACACAGAGATGTGTAAGCAGTGTCATGACTGAATTACAGTGTTACATTGTTCATCTTGCAGTTATGTAGGTTTGAACTCTTTAACGTCTTTACTTCGACTTCCTCTTCACATCTGCAGCTGGTCAGATTATAGTAAAATGTAGATGGATGCTGCCACCTTCTGTTTATTTTCCTATATAATTCTTCTGATTGAACAGCTCACTAACTGACTGTTTTATTCAATACTAATTAACACAGACAACTGATCCAGATCACAAAAAGTATAATATATGTCTGGATGTATTTGATTAAAAACTTCATAGAATGTCACTGTTACAATATAGAATGGCAGGATGGTGTAGCTGATTGATTGAATACAGCACAGCAAAAGGACTCCTGGAGATCTAGATTAAAGTTTTACCTCTGGTCACTGTTTATAAGGATTTCAGCATTATTCCCTGTGTCCAGTGTTACAATGTGAACAGAACAGATGTGTTTCATGACATTTTAACAGTCAATCAGATTGCAGTACTGACCTGTGAAAACTCTTCTAACTCTTTGTCTGATCAAATTGCAGCAACTAGAAGTCCTGCCATAGTGTCAACCAATCAGATATGGTTATTCCAAAAGTCTCACTTTCCATTATCACTTTAATGAATACAGTATAAAACGTGTGTGTCAAAAAAATGTGTCCATGCCTGATTTTCTCTCTGAAATCAGTCATACTTGGGTGATTTTCCCCGGCGTCTATTAGCAAACATGCAAGTTTTGGGTTTAAAGCGAGACGCATCTCTTCCACAGAAATGTAAAAATACAGATCTATGGACAGGGTGTTGTGTTACGATTTACTAATGAGTCATTAAAAACGTTTATCCTGCAAAAGTTAAGGTTGTGTAGGTTTCCTGATAAAATCCGGGTTGATCCCTTCTTTAATAAGATAAGATTCCTTTATTGATCCACATGGGGGAAATTCGAGTGTTACAGCAGCTCCAGTACAGTGTAAGTACAGTAAATAGAGTAAATAAAATAGAGTATAATAAAATAAAAAATAAGGAAATTATAAAAAATTACTATTATACTACTATGGTTCAACAGTGTGAGGACAGCCTGTGTATTCTGCTATTGTTATACAGTCTGTTGGCACAAAAGAACATCTGAAGCGCTCCATCTTGCTCTTCGGTGGAATTTGTCTATGACTGAAAGAACTGCCATAGTTCCTCATTGAGAGGGTGAGAAGGATTATCCAGGATAGCCCTAATTTTGTCCTTTGTTCTCCTCTCACATACTACCTCCAGACTGTCCAGCTAGACCCACAATTCCCTGCTCTTTCACTAAAGAATGTTGACTTGTCAAAAAGCCTCTTGTTCCCACTGGCTCGTTGGTCTAGGGGTATGATTCTCGCTTAGGGTGCGAGAGGTCCCGGGTTCAAATCCCGGATGAGCCCTTGCTTAGTCGAATGCTTCGTTGAACTATACAAAAAACTTATCAAGTGTTCTGTTAAAATCTAATGATCAAACAAAAATAACACATGCTGATACACTGGCAGAAGTTGGTGAGCCATCATCCAAGATGGCGACACTGGTTAGGAGCTCCGTAGTGCTTTGTTTGTTTTTGTTTGTTTGTTATGGCATGTGTGATCCAAACACACTCCAATACAGCGCAGAATATCTGCTGAACATTAGGCAGCTCATGCCACCAGGTATATTTCCTGATTTTTCATTTTCGGACAGTTTTTTGGACATTTTGGTCAGCGGAGCGGCTGCGCTCCTGAGCAGACGCAGGCGGATGCGCAGACGTGGGAAGCGCGCCGGAGCGCTCGTCAAACTCCGACAGCGCGGACTTCGTACACCGCTACCCAGCATCCATATGACAAACCTTCGCTCTTTAGGAAATAAAATGGACGAACTTTCACTGTTAAACCGTACCAACAAGGACTTTTCTCTCTCTGCTGTACTGTGCTTCACTGAGACCTGGCTCACCGATTCCGTCCCGGACAGCGCGCTCCACCTGCACGGCTTTCATCTCCACCGAGCGGACCAAAACGCAGAGCTTTCCGGCAAGAAAAAAGGCGGCGGAATTTGCTTTTATATCAACCAAGGCTGGTGTACAGATGTGACAGTGTTAATGAGAACATGCAGCCCTAATCTGGAATCACTTTTCTTGAACTGTAGACCGTTTTATTGTCCGCGGGAGTTTTCATCAGTTGTGCTTGTTGCTGTTTACATTCCACCTCAAGCGTGCGCGCGCGAGGCACTGAGCGCACTCGCTGATCAGATTCTCAGCGTGGAGCACAAACACACAGACTCTGTTTTCATCATCTTAGGAGACTTTAACAGAGCAAAACTTAACAACGAACTACCTAAATACTGTATTTAGGTAGTTCGTTGTTAAGTTTTGTTAAGCTCTGCATGGAATTTTGTTTTGTCATGAATAAACTTCCCAGTGCAACCAGTCAACATGGTTTTGACGCTAAGCCACGGAGGTCAAAGAAATGCCCTGGTGTCTGTTCTGGCTGGCTCATTGGTCTAGGGGTATGATTCTCGCTTAGGGTGCGAGAGGTCCCGGGTTCAAATCCTGGACGAGCCCTTGTTTATCCACATCCTATTTCATAGTTCTGTAAACATCGTTAATTCATCAACTGCCTCTTCAGGTTCTAATCCCAGTGTGCAAATGGAAATGAAACGGGGTGATTAAATGGCAAAATTTGAACAGCTTTAAATGTAAAGCACTGTCATTGTGAAGGAAAGTCAAACAGTGCAGAGTATGAAGTCAACACGACAAGGAAAATCTCATGTCAACGTAACTCATGTCATTCCAGACCTCATTGCTGCTGAAGTTCACTGGTGGTGTATATACTGTATTAGTCAATGGCAGCGAATCTGCATAAATATAAATACACCAGACCTCCAAGTACTAGGCCTTGTGCAGCCTCGGCTGCAAGTTCCTCCGGCTCTCCACTCAATCGTCCATGTCTTTCTCAGACACCCCGGAGATGGATGCTACTGCTTTAAAATCAGAGATTCTTCTCTCACTGAAAGCCGACTGAACGAATCCTCGCCGCAGAACACAGCAGAGCCGATGAGACGTATTGTGAGGACGGCAGCACCAGTACAGGGCGCACGGTCCAGCGGCTCGTTCTCTTCAGCTTCAGCATGTAGACCGGGGGAATGGACATGCCTACACAACACTATAAAAACCCTATGCTGCTAACTGCATATCAGAATATGCTTTTCAACCTCACGTACCATTTACTCCAACACTTGTCTCTTTAGATTAGAAACGTCTTTTTGTATTTATTGTACTGTTGTCTATCTGCACTGTGTACTGTACTGTCTTGCACTTTTGTTCTATGTTGCACCCTGGTCCTGGAGGAACGTTGTTTCGTTTCAATATGTACTTGTATATAGCTGAAATTACAATAAAGACTCTCCTGACTTGACTCTTGACTTGACTCTATTTTTTATTGGGCATGCTCTAATAAGATGCCCAGGTCTGCCACACGCAACACATTTAATTGTGTCAGTAGTAGCTACTGTACTACTGTATAATCCATATGGAAACTAAAGGACAGGTTCAAATCTGTATTATTATCATTAAGAACCATGTACACACCACATGTAAATGAAACTACATGTTTTAAAAGTGGAGATTTGCTCCCAATCAAGATCTTTTTCATTGGGGAAACCATTTTTCCATATCTGGATAAAACTTCTATCAGCTGTTCGTCTTTAATGAACGGCGGTACGTTTGATATGGTGATTCTTTTTGCCGGCCTAAGAAGGGGAAGAACACTAACATGTGAGCCACTTATAACTACACCGTTCTTTACTAGTTTGTTTTTCTTTTGTACTTAGGAAAACAACAATCGTGCTGTTCATTCTAGACCCAGATATAACACAGTCATGTCCAACAACTTCTGACGCCACCTTAACTGTTTGACGCCACGTGAAGAAACTAAAATCACCTGCACCTGCTGCCATTGCCACTCCGCTCACTTGCTCCCAGTATGCACTTCTACAGAGAGAGAGAGAGAAACAATAAAAATCTTGTCTGTGTGCATGTGGTTTTTATGTGAGTGAATGCTGTTAACTGATAACAAGGTGTAAGAATAAATAACTTTGATCTTCTGAGCTTTGAGGAACTTCAAATATGTGAGTTTTTGTACAGCATCTCAATAGCTTTGTATCACTGGGCTTCTTCAGTAAAAGCACAGTGATAGAGAGCAGAATCTGACAGCTTTAGATTGTTGATGGTCAGTATGGTGGAGTCCCCAGTTGTTTCTGTTTTTAATCGAGGGTCATCAGGAGTGCTCTGATACCCACTGTAGGTTTTTGCACCTTTATACAGTAAAAACTGTGGTGCACTGTTAGGATTTTGTTTGTACCAGTAAAGCTGAATGTAGCTGCTGCTTGATTCATATGAACATTTTAGAGTAACAGTTTCTGTTTCCTTTGAAACAATGTTAGAATCTTTGTCTGTTGGACCAATTACAGCGGCAAAACCACCTGTTATAAAGACAAAAATGTTGTAAGAAAACTAAACTAGAATCTTAATTTTTAATAACATGGCATTAATTAGAATGGTAATGAATTACCTGATGCTACAGTGAGAATCAGTGCTGTGTATCTCCCAATGTGCAGTAAGTAACACAGTGGAGCCATTTCTGATCACAGCTTTGTGAGGACTCTGTATAATAGTGCTGAACTCATCACATGAGGAATCAAGTTTCTAGGAAGTCACACACAGGAAGTGCAGGTGTTGCTGCAACTTTATAACTTTAGTCATTTTAAACTATTTATTCTTTACCAAAACACTGGTGGAGAATTTTATGTATGAAGTTTATGTGCCCTGTTATTAGTCAGTATTTAAATATTAGTGTATATTAAACTCTCTCTTTTTGTTTAGGTTATACATTTGTTGCAAGATTCTAACTGCACAAACCTGAAATCTTGATAGTAACCAAGCTCACAACCAAACCTCCTCTGAGACCGACACTAGACTGTGAGATTCAGAAATCTTAGTATAACAATAATAACAGTGAAGTTACAAGTACTGTAAAGAAATGTTAGAGATTCAAGCAGTAGTTTATGAATGAGAGGCTGAAAGACCATGGTAAACATGGACTCATCAGTAATTCTTCTTCTTCCTCTGTTTCATCATTGGTCTAACAGTAGCATAGTTCTACCGGTACCCTGCAGTACAAGTAGCCATAATTTAACAGGGGCCTCGACCAAGTATGTAAATCTGACTTCTCATCTGCATATTTGATGCACAGTTTTTAAACTAGATGCCCTTCCTGACTCAGTTTTCTCTATCTATCTATCTATCTATCTATCTATCTATCTATCTATCTATCTATCTATCTATCTATCTATCTATCTATCTATCTATCTATCTATCCATCCATCCATCCATCCATCCATCCATCCATCCATCCATCCATCCATCCATCCATCCAGCCAGCCAGCCATCCATCCATCCATCCATCCATCCATCCATCCATCCCTCCCTCAAACTTCTGGAAAATAAGGTGTTGCTGTAATTAAAAGGAGAGGTGGTAAAAGCATGAATTTTTTTGCACCTGGTAACAGCTGTATTTCTAATTGTAATGTAGACAGACAATGGCTTCCCTTGTAATTTCCAAAATAAGATACTAATATACACTTTAGTTTGTTAATTTTGGACAAAGCCTCTTTTCTTGTGTCACATCACAACATCCTGCCAGCATCAGTTTAATATCTCATCAAGCGTAAACAAAGCACCTATGCATGGCTTCTGCAGTATCACCATACATGGTAGCACTTAAGCAGCCGCACCCATGAATCAAGTATAGTTCTTTAAAGTCCATGATCTACTGACTTTCTCCTAAGATCTGATTTGCTTTCAGGTGCATAGAAATACAGATGTCATTAGCAAATACTGTATTTGGTCTGAAGGGCTGATGCAAGCTAGCAGAAATCCAAGACTGGACCGAACATGCTGCCATTCACTCCATTGTGCTACACATCAAAATTACACAGTATACCTAGAATGCCATGTCGTTTCGGGGCTATTGAGACGTTTTATGGTCTTACTGTCAGCACCTACCTGGACATTAGACTAATAAACCTGGGATTCTGTGACTCTGCGAATGTTGAGCCTGTAAAAGCTTGACTTGTCACTGAAATGCAGTCAGTGAGTCAGACCTCAGCATCTTCATCATCTGCATTAAGCTCAAACACTTTGCTGCATCCCCACCTGGTGGGATATGGACAGAATTTGACTCTCAAGTCCTTGCATCTCAGCAGCATCGGACAACTGGGACTGATGCCCTAACTGAAATGCGCAGGTACTCAGAAGAGAGGCCAATTCCTCGGGATCAGGATCCACTACTTTGGTGGAAAAACAATGCACCCCAAAAACATTCCCCTCTCTGAGCAAACTTGCCAAGAAACATCCGGGAGCGGTTGCAACATCAGTGCCAGCCGAGAGGATTTTTTCAAAGGCAGGACAGTTACTAAGTCACAGGTGATGTGCAGTAAAAGCAAAAAATGTGAACATGATACTGTTCCTGAACCAAAACCTCTGTTCTGCACAGGGGGACAGGGCCCACAGGGGGACTTATGGGAATATTTCTTTGAACTCAAGGCTTTGGGGATTGTTTAGTTATTTATACTTTATTTAATTTTTGTACCTGAAAAAAAGAATGTATTTTAATTTGTTCTCGAGTGATACTTTTGTGCACTTTATTTATTTAAGAAATAATCCAGACATGACAATGTATGAGGAAAAATAGTTTTGTTACTGTTCTATTGTTTCTGAACAAAAACTATTATTATGATAATTATTATATGATATATGATGATAAATATTTTTTATTTACTTATAAATTTTGCATAAATTCAGTCTTGGATTTTAACTAATTAATAAACCAAAGGAAAAATCACAAAAACACTTAAAGATCATGAGAGTTCATTCACATTTAGCAATTTGATGATGCATCTACCTTAATTATTAAACAGTATCGGTATCAGCAATACTGGCCCTGTATTTATATGGTATCGAATCGATACCACATTTTGCAGTAATGCACACCACTAGTGTGTAAATGTTTTATAACATTAAAACCACCTCCTTGTTTCTACACTCACTGTTCATTTTATCAGCTCCACTTACCATATAGAAGCACTTCTATAATTATTGACTGTAGTCCATCTATTTCTCTAAATGCTTTGTTAGCCCCCTTTTACCCTGTTCTTCAATGGTCAGGACCCCCTCAGGACCACTACAGAGTAGGTATTATTTAGTGGATGATTTTCAGCACTGCAGTGACACTGACATGGTGATGGTGTGTTAGTGTGTGTTGTGCTGGTATGAGTGGATAAGAAACAGCAATGCTGATGGAGTTTTTAAACAACTCACTGTCACTGCTGGACTGAGAATAGTCCACCAACCAAAAACATCCAGCCAGCAGTGCCCTGTGGGCAGCGTCCTTATGACCTCTGATGAAGGTCTAGAAGATCATCTCTGACTTTACATCTCCAAGATGAAACAACTAGGTAGGAGTGTCTAATAGAGTGGACAGTGAGTGGACACGGTATTTAAAAACTCCATCGGCAATGCTGTGTCTTATTCACTCATACCAGCACAACACACACTAACACACCACCACCATGTCAGTGTCACTGCAGTGCTGAGAATGATCCACCACCCAAATAATGCCTACTCTGTGGTGGTCCTGTGGGGGTCCTGACCATTGAAGAACAGCATGAAAGGGGGCTAACAAAGCATGAAAAGAAACAGATGGACTACAGTCAGTAATTGTGGAACTACAAAGTGCTTCTATATGGTAAGTGGAGCTGATAAAATGGACAGTGAGTGTAGAAACAAGGAGGTGGTTTTAATGTTATGGCTGATCAGTGTATATCCACTGTATATTTCTGTGCCTACTTATACCAGTAAGAATTATGTAATTTATTCATGTAATCATGAGAAGAATTTTAAAGGAACTGAATCATCTAACTAGGCTTGTTTTTGTACAGTATAGAATGATTTCCTGTCACTGTGGACCGCAGAGCACAGTAGTAGAGAGCAGAATCTGATACTGCAGCAGAGCAGATCTTCAGATCCACTCGATTTTTAGCTTCATTTATTTTTGCAGAAAACCCAGAAACTGCAGCTTCTTTGTTATATTCCTCAACCAGTATGATGAACTCTGGTCTGAATGTGGAGAACTGACGATACCACAGCAGGTAATTATTTCCAATATCTCCACTGTAATTGCAGGATAAAGTGACATAGTTTCCTTCCATGCCATTTTCAGTGGTATAAACTGGTTTAATTGTCTGTGTGGAGATAAAACCTGTTAAGAAAGAGAAAGAGAAGTATTGTGGACATCTTTGTTTATCCAGACCAGTAATGTGAGAAGAAACCTTGTAAAGATCAGATCAAACCATCAGATACTATTTAAAGAAACACTTTAATTCATATTTTAAAGTTTAAATTGATTAAGTAATGTTCTGCTGACAAATATGTATAAACAAATAGATCTTTAAAACATGGTAAATGTGATGTTATTTCTTACCTGTAACAATGGACAGAAGGAAAACAACTCCAAGCAGTGACATGGCTGAACTACAGAACCATAAAGCTCATAGCCTGCTGTAATACATGAACCGTTTCCTCTCAGTAACCTCCCTTCCTAACAATACAGCAGTTACAGTGTTTAGTAAAATGTAGATGGAGTCATGGAGCCATCATGTGTTTACTTTCTCTCTCTACATCTGTGTGCATTTGTACAACTGATCATTTATGCAGTTATTTACTTCTTTCTGTCTGCAGAACTGCTTTATAAGCTCTGCGTTTTGTATATTTATTTATAAAGTCTTATGACTGACAGCTGTGTGACACCTATTAATTGTGCAAAAATAGTGTATGAAAAGTGTATTTACACATAGAGTTTATGTCAGCCACTTATTTGAGCTACTTATTTTTGATTAGTGAGCTAAATTAAAATGAGCTAGTGAGGACTGTGGCTTCACCTAAAATGTCAAAACAGCTCTTACCAGTCGAGTCATGAACTCCACAAGACATCTAAAGATCTCCTGTGGTATCTGGTACCAAGATAGTACAGTGGTACCTTGAAACTCAATATCAGTTTGTTCTGGGAGTGGCATTGAGTTTAAAAGGCGTTGAGTTTCAAGGTATTTTTTCCCCATAAGGATGTATGGGAAACATGTTAATATGTTCCATGGTCCCGTAGAACTGCAAATATTTTAGTTTAATGTAAAATAATGGGGTTGTTTTTGACACATACACTACAAATAACACAAATATAATATAAAAACACTGCAATACAATTGCAAAACAGTTAAAAATCAATATAAAAATACAATAAAAATTAATTGTGGAGATGCTTGATCTTGGAATACTGTATTCCTTAGCGAGGTCAGTAAGTGTGCATTCACATGAGCACTTTTGCACTGGCTGTGCAGTTCATTTCTATGAAGTGTGGCGGCGCACAAAGCTTAATGTGACTTATTGTACTAAAACAAGCGAGGAGTTTCATTACATTTACGCTTTGATCCGAAACGACTTACAGTGCTGTGACAGTATACTGTCTAAGCAATCGAGAGTTAAGGGCCTTGCTCAAGGGTCCAACAATGGCAACCTGGCAGTAGTGGGGCTTGAACCAGTGACCTTTTGATTACTAGTCCAGTACCTTACTTGCTAGGCTACAGCTGCCCAACTACTGCCATTAGTGAAGAGAATTGATGAGCAGTAATAATTAAGAGAGGTTTAGTGTTTCTATGTTGTTCTTTTAATACATTAAGTCACATTTTTTTTAATGATAAGCGTTTTAGACTCTCTGAAAAGCTGATTTTCTCAATTTCTCAGCACCCCGAGCTATAACACAAGTTTAAAAGTTATAAAGCTGCAAAACAAAAAATATGGTGCTTTTTACATTGTTTTATTAAAAGTTTCAGTGAGTGTAAGTGGGAATGCAGGTCTGAAATCCCGTTACCAACATTGTATTCATGTGGCAAATGTTGTTTACAGTCACCATCCCAAATGTTTAGCTTCAAAATCTGATCTGGTTTATTGAAGCTGGAGTAAAAGAGTCCATGTTGGTTTCCAAAGACCTCCAAAAACAGTCTATATTGCAGATAAAACATGTAAGATAAATTATTTGTACTTGATAATGTCATTATTCAATACATTTGTGCCTTTTTGGCTCTAAAGCTGTCAGACTCTGTCCATGTACATGAAATTTACCCCTCCATCATTACTTCACATCTTTCTTCACATTCTTCACTGAGGTGTATATTGAGATTGTAGAGAGACGTGTGCTGCCATCATGGTGACATAATTTACCAGCAGGTTCATAGTTATTTTAGCAAGACAATCCCAGGCCTCGTTCTGCATGTGCTACAACAGTGAAGGTTTGTAGACTGTGAGTGCTTGTGTTTAACTGACCTGCTTTTATTCCAGATGAAGCTTTTATATCAAGCAAGAATGGGCAAAAATTTCATTTACAAAACTGCAACAATTAGTATTTTCAGTTTCCAAATGATTATAATGTGTAATAAAGTGTATAAAATGTATAAAGTGTGTCCCCTTTTTTGATGCAGAATTTTATTATTTTTATACTTTATGCTACAAAGTTTGTCAGTAAAAACATCTGTGTGTTTAATATGAATAACATGACTTTATAAGTCTGTCATGAATCTAAAAAACTAAACCATGTGATACTCAGTCTGTGATCTGTATACACTGGTTTTTGTACAGTGTAGAGGAGTTTCCTGTTACTGTGGGCTGCATGGCACAGTAGTACAGAGCAGAATCTGATACTGCAGCAAAGTTGATCTCCAGATTCACAAGGTTTTTTGTTCCATCAACTGTAGCTGATAAACCAGGAATGTTAGATGGTTTGAAGGTTTCACTTTTGAGGATAGAAACTATAAACTCTGGTGTAGATCCAGGATACTGACGATACCACTGCAGATTATTTGCACTCTGATATTTACAAGAGAGAACAATGCTGTGACCCACTGCTGCATTTAATACATCATTCAGTGGTTTTATTGACTGTGCCAAACTCTTCCCTGCAAATCAGATAAATATGTTTTAAGTGATGTAATAAATAAATAGTCATACAGTAAAAGGAAAACACATTGTGTACTGTGACGTAAAAAATAATGTACTTGCATTGTATAGTTGAGAAGAGAAGAAGAGAACACAGGAACATCATGTTTGTATTGTGAGAATTGAAGGAAGGACGGGGTGATTCTGCTTCTTTACAGTTCTATACAAACTCCTCCTATATTTAGTTGATATGAGTGGGGAACGAAAGCAGAGCTTTACAGTAATCACTCACAGCCATACTGAATATGTATTCACTTCACATAGATAAAAAAAAAAACATTATATCTAATTACCTGTTGTATATGCTGCAAATGGGAGTCAACAAATTGCATTTTCTCAATTGTTGCTCTAATTAAGTAACAGGTCCTGATGCATTTGCTCATCAGTTTTAGTTCTGAGGAACCTTACAGAGCAGGTTTATTTTTTACTCGCTCACTTACTCACCCTGCTTTATACACATTGCTATGGTGCCACCAATTACATGAAATTACTTTGCCAATCCCCCCTCCCCCAAACTTTCAACCCAGTGCAGGTGTCCATCTGGCCCATGCTGCCATCCTGCCAAGTGTCCTCTTATTTGAAAACCAAAATATAATCAACCTATATGAATTGGTATTTAATGCACATTGAGTGTTATTTCACATCCAATGGAACAATGAAAAAAGGCAAACAAATCTAAGTAATGCCATATTTGAGCTGCAGAATCACACAGCCCAAAGACTGCTTTCATTATTATGTTTGTCTGAACCATTTCCTCTCCTTCCCCAACAGTACAGCTTTGTCACTGTGTTTGGCAAAAGGTAGATGGAGTCTGCCATCATGTGTTTACTTCCCCTCCCTACATCTATGTGCAAAAATAAACAATGCCAGGTTGTTTCTGACTGTAGAGACTCTACAAGATCTTTTTTTTAAATCTTTGTATGTAAACTCTAGACAGTCGTGTTTGTTAGACAGTTTCTGACATGCTTTATTCAGCCCATCCAGCACCAACAACCTTGCCAGAATCAAAGTCAATCAGATAACGAAATTAACATTTTATCTGGAATGTTATTTAAATGTTGGATATGAAAAGTAACTGAAGCGCTTCTTAAATTAATCAAATTAAAGAACATATTCAGGTACTGTTTTAATACTATGTTATGTATTTTTACTTCTCATGGAATTAATGGATTTCACATGATGCTGTAATTATACCTGCAAACAATTCACTACATAATATTCATTCAGTGTACTTGTGGAGTTTAAATAGTAACCTGTACAAACTTCATTTAATAAATGCTTTTAAAAATAAAACTAATTATGTGTCTCCCTGCGTTTCACCTAATTGGCTCTGGGTTAATCTTTAGCACCCCCATGACCCTAATTATGATAAGAATCTGATGAATGAACGAGTTAAAATATACATTTCAAGTGTATTTTCAAGTTACTAGAGCTCAAAATAATTCCAAACACATGGGTTGTTCCATTAAAAACCTAAGAAGAGAAGAAAGAAGAAATTAAATGATTTAAATGGAAATGTTGATGTTGTCCACAGTGGTCCCCAGTTCTGCACACTTTCTGTCAGGTGCATCAACAAATGAACATTAAAAGAAACATTAGCAGCACCATATAATTTTTTTAAGTTAAACAAACTTAAAACATATCTCCATATCTACTTGACTCACTTTGATGGCATCCTTGAGAAGAATGTGCAGTGCAAACACTAATAAAAATAGATGATTCCAATATTTATTATATCTCAAAATGTTGTTCAAGACAGGCATTGCATAACAGAGCAAAAATGACCTCCATTCACTTGCTTTTCAATATTGACCTTGGTGCCCTTGTGACCTCTACTGGTGATTTAATGGCAAGCAGTTGCTTGTCTATAAATCTGGTTTTTGTGCCCAAGTACCACCAGTCTTTCTCATGGTGCTTACTGTCTAGCCAGAGAGATGCAAGCTGTCTAGTGGTTCCTAAGCAGACCATGTGTTGGTACTCAGGAACGAAACCTGTGATAATATTAAAATTCTTAAGTTCCATTAGAGGGGATGGGCCTTTTACACCCATTACTGGTTCACCAGATGTTGCTAATGTAGCAGACGTCAACAGGTCGGACAGCTGAGGACACAATAACCAACCACACCTGGTCAGAACTGGAGATCTTCACCATTTATTTCCTGAACATGACACAAATTAGTTCACACACACACACACACACACACACACACACACACACACACACACACTTACGGGTTTTTATGTCCTATCAGGCCTCTACCTGCAAACCAGTTATAACATGGTTTAGAGGGACCCACCTTTCCCTTTGCTTTAAAGAGATGCTGGAAACATCTTTTTTTTTTTTTTTTTTTTTTTTTTTTAATGCAGAACTCAAATACTTTAGTTTTTACTAGGACACTGATTTAACAATACACAAACATGGACAGAAATGTATTAGAAGGAAAGCAATGCTTTACTGGTTCATGACTATACACAAACACAAACCTGACTGCTTGGTGCATTGTCAAGACATGCATGATTAAGCAGAACAGGTCCAAATCTCAAGACACAATGTATATACTGTAGTACTGAACTACAACTTCAGTTTAACAATATTAATAATATCCTTAAAACTAAAAGGATCTTCAAAACAGCTACTAGGCTGCTGGGAAAAAAAAACTCTCTCTTTTCTTAGACTCCTAAATAAAAAAATAAAAAAATACATAATGGAAACAAAACTGCACTCTGGCATCTCTCCAAAAAACATTCTTTAGTTCGACTGGGTTTTTCTTTTAAATGTGACCCCTCTATTTCTAACCAAATCTCTTATATTTTGTACAGTTCAGCTTGCTAACACAGGCTCCTCAGCATCCTTGCACTGCTGACATTCTGCCAAGGTGGCCAGTTTTCCTTTGGTTATATGAGGCTTAAAATGTTTCATCACAGCTATCACTTCCTGTTTAGACTACACTGTTTGTGTCTTCTTTCTCGGGTTTTCGATCTCTGCTGCAACACTGTCAGAATAAATAAATAAATAAATAGTTAGCAAGTTTTGCATTAATTTTGCATTAAATGCAAAATGCTATACTATTACACAGGTCATTACTATTGTTTGTTATACACTGCCTGGCCAAAAAAAAGGTCACACACTCTAATATTTCGTTGGACCGCTTTTAGCTTTGATTACGGCACGCATTCGCTGTGGCACCTTCTGAAACAGATTAACATCTTTTCCACGACCACAGGATGTGTCTTTCCACATGGTTGTTTAACAAATGAGAAGCTACTCACTGCATCAGTTAGGGTTAAATAACTTGTTGCAAGCTGAAACATAATCACCCATGCAGTAATTATCCAATGGGAGGCTCTTACCTATTTGCTTAGTTAAATCCAGGTGGTGACCTTTTTTTTTGGCCAGGCAGTGTAAAAGTCAAAGTAGAAACCCTGTTTTTTTTTTTTTTTTATAATTATTTGCATTTTTCATGCTGTCCCAACTTTTTCTGATTTGGGGTTGTAGATGCTTGTCCGCCTTAATAATATTTATCTGATGAACAATCTGATTAAGATACCTGGATTTCTGGCCAGTAACTTGATTATTCAAATCATGTAATTGGGTATTTGACTTGCTATGGGATTTATATGTTTGTGCATGTGCAGCTGAAGAAATGATTTATTGGATCGCTGGGTCCAAAAGTTACAGTTTGTTCAGTTAACGCTCAACTTATTACTTGGGTGAAATTGTAGACCAATCAGTGAAAGGTGGCATTTTATGTTTATGCCATTTAGAAGATGCTTTTATCTGAAGTGACTTACACTTGTTACTGAATCTTGCATCAGCTAAGAAAGTTTAAGCTGCCCCAGGAGCTATAATAATATAATAATAAAATAAACTGCCATCATAAAGTCAATGTCATCACCATGTCCATTACAGTGTGGTACAGCTCAGCCACCAAGCGCGACACTCACAGACTGCAGAACATTATCAGGGTCTGCAGAGAAGAACATTAGTGTTAAGTTGCCCACACTGCTGGAGTAAATCATTACTGACCCATCACACCCTGTCCAGCGCTTTAGCCAAATAGGGAACAAGATGACCAGGCTACTGAGAAGCTTCCACATGTCATTACACTTATGAAAAGCTGAACATCACAATACACAGAATATTCCATCCTCTAAACTTTCTCACACTTTCTTACACTGCAAGCAATTGAGGTTTAGGTGCCTTGCTCATGGCAGCAGTGGCACCTTGGTGGTGGAGATTGAACCAGCAACCTTCTAATTACTAGTCCAGTGCCTTAACTCATGAGATTCCACTGCCATAAAACACAACCATAAAAATTCCAGAATAAACAACTCAGAAGTGACACAATGTTTACAGTTTATTCTTGATACTACACTAATCGGGTATGACCACCATCCTAATATTGTGTTGGTCCCCCTTTTGCTGCCAAAACAGCCCTGACCCGTCGAGGCATGGACTCCACTAGACCCCTGAAGGTGTGCTGGGGTATCTGGCACCAAGATGTTGGCAGCAGATCCTTTAACTCCTGTAAGTTGTGAGGTGGGGCCTCCATCGATCGGACTTGTTTGTCCAGAACATCCCACAGCTGCTCGATTTGTCAATCGCGCTTAAATCCTTACACTTGACCATTTTCCCTGCTTCTAACACATCAACTTTAAGTATAAAATGTTCATTTGCTGCCTAATACATATATCCCACCTACTAACAGGTGCTGTGATGAAGAGATAATCAGTGTTATTAACTTCACCTGTCAGTGTTTATACCTAAACACCCTCTCTCTCTGTGTGTGTGTGTGTGTGTGTGTGTGTGGTTAACTGATAAGGTGTGAAAATAACTTTGATCTTGTAACTTCATATAAGAGAGTTTTTGTACAGCATCTCAATAGCTTTGTATCACTGGGCTGCTTCTCTTAGTGCACAGTGATAGAGAGCAGAATCTGTCAGCTTTACATTGCTGATAGTAAATACAGTAGAACCTGATTCTTGTTTGCGCTGTAAATACTGAGGTGCGCTGTTAGGACTTTGTTTGTACCAGTAAAGCCAAGTGTTGCTGCTGCTTGACTCATATGAACATTGAAGAGTAACAGTTTCTGTTTCTTTAGCAACAATGTCAGAATTTATTGGCCAAATTCTACCTGCAAAACCACCTGTTAAAAGAAAAAAAAATGTTTTTAAATAATACTTAAATTGTAAAGAAATTAAACACATTTTAATAACATGGGTGTTGATTAAAATGATTATAAATTACCTGATGCTACAGTGAGAATCAGTGCTGTGTATCTCACAATGCGCAGTAAGTTACATAGTGGAGCCATTTCTGATCACAGCTTTGTGAGGACTCTGTATAATAGTGCTGAACTCATCACATGAGGAAACAAGTCTCTAGGAAGTCACACACAGGAAGTGCAGGTGCTGCAGCAACACTGTACACACATCATTTTATATTATTTATTCTTTACCAAAATAATGCTGGAGACTTTTAGCATTTCCGAGCTTCTTGCATGCTGCATCCATTGACTGGAGTATGAGTCTCCTGTTGTTCTGAGAACAGACGTGACCTTCCACCCTCATGTGGCTGTCTTTCAATTCTACAAATAGAGGTCATTTTACAATATTAGAGGTATACATACTGTAATACTTGCTACATCAATGTACTGAGCTATCCTCCTGTATAGTTGTACTGCACTGTAACTTTCAGGTCCCAAAAACACATTACTGTACCTGTTTTCTTCTCTGAACGTCCTGACTATGCCACAGAGAATCTACTCAAATTTGGTTGCACATGTTGTCCTGCTTCCCTCATAGTCATGCCATGGACCAAAACATGATCTATAGTTGTTGCTCTAATTTCATTTGATATGACTGCACTTGTTCTTGGTCACTCTCGTCTTTCTCCTCGCCCACCACCTCTGACATGCCGTAATCTTCCTCTTCTATTGTTGCCCTCTATTGCTAAAGTCACAATATAGCAGAAATGCCACATGAATTTGAACTGATTTTTTATCCTGTTTACCAAACAAGTTCAACCCTAATCACTGATTGGACACTGGTGAAAATTGTTTAAGGTTTTGTGAAAAGAGGCAGTTGACAGATGTGTTTTAAGAATAGGATTTAGTGTTTTATCAATTCAGAAAAACTGTAATATACCATAATCTAAGCAATACTAACAAACTCAGATTAAAGAATAGGACATCCCCAGATATATTTTTTGTTATTTAATTTTAGGTTGAGTCATTAATAGAGAACTAGCCTGTACTGTATTATAAAACAGAACTAGAGAAATAATAAAGAACTATATGTGCACCAGTAATGCCATTCAGGTTCAACTTTAAACCTGATAAAATTAAAACAATTTCCCTTTCATGCAACAACAAAAAAAAACATTTAATTGAGGTGTTTGGTTTTTGTACAGTATAGAATGATTTTCTGTCACTGTGGGCTGCAGAGCACAGTAGTATCAGTTTAATCTTGCTTTCTTTGAAGTATAGTGTAAAAATTACAAAAAAAGAAACAACAACACATTTTTACCACAAGTTAAAGTTATTTCTTACCTAACAGAATATGAAAAAGGCAAAGATGAGCAAACAGTGTCATGGTTGAAGTGCAGTATGACTTTGCTCAGCCTGCAATCATTTCTTCTGCATTCTAACCATTTAACTTGACTTCCTGTTTAAACTGTGCAGCTGTTTCAGTGTTTTGTATGTAGATGATTCTGCCATCTTGTGTATAATTTTGTAAACAGCGTTGTTGTGTGAATAATTCTCTTTTCACATGTAGAAAACACATCACTACTTCTTGTGGTTTGTATTGGTTTGCAAGTTCTCACATTTATAATGTGGGCCAGTGGTAGCTCAGTGGTTAAGGTACTGGACTAGTAAACAGAAGGTTGCCGGTTCAAGCCCCGCCACCACCAAGTTGCCACTGTTGGGTCCCTGAGCAAGGCCCTTAACCCTCAATTGCTCATCGTGTTCAGCTCATTGTGTAAGTCGCTTTGGATAAAAGCGTCTGCTAAATGCTGAAAATGTAAATGTATAATATTCAGAAACAAACTCCAGTAGTTTGGGGCTAACAGACTATACCACACAGGGCCTGAGCTGATTAGCTTATTCAAACTGCACAAAATCATGTAAACCTTTACTATCTTATGCCCATTGTGGATGATGCGCACCCCTTTATGAAGAGGGAAGCAGAGATTATTATGGAGACAATATCTGATTTGTAAATGTGCTCTTGTGAGGGATTGTATTCAGGGGGTTAAATAATTCTGAGACAGCAGTAGCATTTTGTGTTGATGTTATATTGAGCTACTTAATTGTTTGTTTAATTTTGATTGGTTTATCGCAGACAACTGAAAGTTTACAAATGGTGCTAATAAATCAAATTTGCATTGGGGGTTAAACAATTTTGATTGCAGCTGTTCTTAAAGTAGCCCATTCAACACCAACAATCATGCCAGAGACAAAGTCATTAACTGTAGCTGTTGACCAATGTCTGTACAATGCATACAGCTGCAACATGATTGGCTATCTGGAGAATTCTAATAATAATCTTGTACAGATTTCTTTCCCCTGATATTTTTGCTAATTTGTCACATTTTAATGTCTCAGATCCCACTATTTTTATGTAAGCGAAAGACAACATGGCACAAAATGCATTTATTCAATTTATTAAAGATAAGACTTCAATTCAAAACCTGTCACCCTGTAACTGGTTGTGTCACCCTTTGCAGTACCAACTGCAATTAAATCTTTGTAAGAACTTGCATCTTCTTAGTGAGTCTTTTACAGTAATCAGTAATTGTATACCCACAACATTTATTTATGTTGTTGGTTTAGCTTATAACATGGCCAAATAAAGGACTACAGGGTAGGTGAACCTAAAGCTCAGAAGCTAAAGCATGTGATACTCAGTCTGTGATCTGTATACACTGGTTTTTGTACAGCGTAGTGAAGTTTCCTGTTACTGTGGGCTTCACGGCACAGTAGTACAGAGCAGAATCTGATACTGCAGCAGAGGAGATCTTCAGATTCACAAGGTTTTCTGATCCATTAATTGTAGCTGCTAAACCAGGAATGTTAGATTATTTAAAGGTCTCACTTTTAAAGATAGAAACAATAAACTCTGGTGTAGATCCAGGATACTGACGATACCACTGCAGATAATCAGCACTCTTATATTCACAAGAGAGAACAATGCTGTGACCCACTGCTGCATTTAATACCTCATTCAGTGGTTTTATTGACTGTGCCAAACTCTTCCCTGCAAATCAGATAAATATGCTTTATGTGATGTAATAAATAAATACAGTAAAAGTAAAACACATTGTGTACTGTGACTGCATAAAAATAATGAGATGTACTTACATTGTATAGCTGAGAAGAGAAGAAGAGAACACAGGAACATCATGTTTGTATTGAGAGAAGTGAAGGAAGGACGGGGTGATTGTGCTTCTTTACAGTTCTATACAAACTCCTCCTATTTTCAGTTGATTTGAGTGGGGAACGAAAGTGAGGCTTTACATTAATCAGTCACAGCCATATTTAATATTTTAATCAAATACACTGTTTTCACTTCACATAGATAAAATATTCTATTTGTCTAACTACCTGTTATATATACTGCAAATGGAAGCCATTCATTTGTCAACAAATTATATTTTCTCAATTGTTCCTCTAATTAAGTAACAGGTCCTGATGCATTTTATCATCATTTTAAGATCTGCGGCACCTTATAGACCAGGTATATTTTTTACTTGCTTACCTACTTACTCCTTCATTCACAAGTCACAGATACTGTAGTAGTTTTTATGTGCACTGATGCTTTTTCTCTGGTTTGTTGTTTACAGTAATTTTTGTCATACACTGCTGCTGATTTTAATCTGTATCGTTCTGTTAAATGCTGAAATAAACACTACGCTTTGGTTTTGCTGGTCTGTTATATAAATATATAATATATTTACGTACCCCAACGCTTTGCTGACTCAGTACCTCCTCTGGTATTAACATCAGCACAAAAGTAATGAGATTATCTGACCATAAATGCATTTGTTAGTTGTCTTGTTAAAAGTTTTTTAGTAATTTTTTTTCAGTAACATGGTTTCATGGTTATTGATGCATTTATCAAATAGCTAAAACCCTACTTTATACACATTGCCATGGTGCCAACGAAAACATGAAATTACTTTGCCAGCACCCCCTCCCCCAAAACCAAACTTTCAACCCAGTGCAGGTGTCCATCTGGCCCATGCTGCCACCCTGCCAAGTGTCCTCTTATTTGAAGACCAGAATATCATCATCATATATGAAATGGTATTTAATGCACATTAAATGTTATTTCCCACTTAATGGATGAATGAAAAAAGGCAAACAAATCCAAGTAATTCCATATTTGTGCTGCAGAATCACTCAGCCAAAAGACTGCTATCATTCTTATGTTTGTCTGAACCATTTCCTTTCTTCTATTCCCCAAACAGTACAGCTTTGCCACTGTGTTAGGCAAAAGGTAGATGAAGTTTGCCATTATGTGTTTATTTTCCCTCCATACATCTGTGTGTGCAAAAATAAACACATTGCTAACTGATCATTTATGCCAATCTGTTTCTGCCTGTAGAGCTTCTACAATAACTTTTTTTGTATCTAGACAGTCGTGTTTGTTAGACAGTTTCTAACATGCTTAAATCCCCCCATCCAGCACCAACAACCATGACAGTCAAAGTCAATCAGATAACTTTAATAAAATTTCAGATGAAATGTTAATTTCATGTTAGATATGAAAAGTAACTGAAGCTCTTCTTAAATTAATCAAATACAAGAACATATTCAGGTACTTTTTAAATACTGTTATGTATTTTTACTTTGCATGGAATTAATGGATTTCGCATGATGCAGTAATTATACTTGCAAACAATTCACTACATAAATACTCATTTACACATGTACTTACATAGTTCAAATAGTAACCTGTGTAAACTGCATTAGATAAATGTTTTTAAAAATCAAACTAATTAGGTGTTATCCTGTGTTTCACCTAATGAGCTCTGCAACTTTTTTTCTGATAAGAATCTGATGAATGAACAAGTTAAAATATACATTTCAAGTGTATTTTTAAGTGACTAGAGCTCAAAATAATGCTAAACAGTTTATTTAACAAACCTTTATTATGACAAATCAATTTCACTTACCAATTAAAGCAGATAAAAAAAAACATGTAAAAACATTCACTTCAACAACATGTTAACACATAAGAACTGACATGTCTAACTCATGCGTTCAAATCTCATGTCTGCTACTGGCTCCTCAAAACTAATAATAATAATAATAATAACACATTTTATTTATATAGCGCTTTTCAAGATACTCAAAGACGCTTTACATAAGACAAATAATCAAAACAAATACGTACATACACCATACAAATCATAGTACAAAATCAAAATAGTACATCAACATCAAGAATAATTAAGATAAAAACAAAGAGAGCAGCATAAGACAGTTCATTAAAAATTAGCTAAATTATGAGAGAGAACAACAAATATAGAACAATTTCTTAAAACTAATGTAATAGCGACCCCTGCTGGTTGGTTGATGGTGCCTTCATGCAAAAATTGAAAAACAGAGATCAGTGCTTGGCTTATAAATATATTGCTATGCTTGACAAAGAATCAGGTCTAGAAAGACATGAAGTAGAAGTATATTTTACTCTAAAGTAAATATATTTAAAGTCTATATTTAAAATGCACTTAGAATACTGATTAAATGTGCTTTAATTTCACTTTAAGTGTATGTTAAACATGGAGGTAGATACACATGCTGTAGTAAACTTACGTTTAATTAAATATACTTAAAATAGTCTCAATTTAGTACACTCACTTACTCACTCACTCACTTTCTTAACCGCTTATCCAATCAGGGTCGAGAGAGGGTGCTGGAGCCTATCCCAGCTTTTCAATGGGCGCAAGGCACACAGTAACACATCCACACACCCTTTCACCTATAGGACAATTCAGTGTCTTCAATTAACCTGACTTCATGTTTTTGGACTATGGTAGGAAACCGAAGCTCCTGGAGGAAACACACACAGACACGGGGAGAACATGCAAACTCTGCGCAGAAAGGACCCGGACCTTCTGCCTGGATCGAACCCAGGACCTTCTTGCTGTGAGGTGACAGTGCTACCCACCGAGCCACCGTTCCGCCCCAGTTTAGTTCATTAAACACAATTAAAGTTGAACTTTTGTATTTTTGTACAACCAAACTATGGTATATTAAGTACAAACATAGTGGTTCAGTTTTAGCACACTTTAAGTGTATTAATCATTAGTGTGACAATAATACACTTTAGTGCACTGTAGTATATTAAAAACTAGTATACTTAAGTATACTCTTTTCACAAGGGCATTATCACCTGTTTGGTATAATTGGTTAATCATACACCAGACTATAATCCTACAAAATCCCTGACTCTGTGCAAGTGTATAGAGAAGAATTGATGCTGTTTTGGAAAAGAGTAATCACACCAAATATTGCTTTGATTTAGATTTATCTTATGTTAATTGAGAAAAAAAGTTCTATTCTATACCTGCCTATTTAATATTTTTGCTTGGATCTAATTTCAAATTAACAGTAGAAAGATTGTGCTTAAGCTTTATAGTTATATGAGATCATAGGCTAAGAACTGAGAAAGCAAATGAAAAAAAAAAAATTTTAAGCATGCTTATAGCTCCTCCTCCTCTGAGAGAAGGTTTTTGTACAGTATAGCTGAATTTCCTGCTACTGTGGGCTTCAGAGCGCAATAGTACAGAGCAGAGTCAGATACTGCAGCAGAGTCGATCTCCAGTTCTACCTTCTTGTTCTCTTTAGTTTTGATGGACATTCTTGGGTCAGGTGATGAAGCCTTGGTGACAAAACCCTCATAAATCAGCAGAAGAAACTCTGGTGTTGATCCAGGTTTTTGTCGATACCAGTGGAGTCTATTAACTGATGATTCATATGTGCAGGATAGTGTGATGTTGTTGCCTTCATTTGATAATAAGCTGGGTTTATCTGCTGTAATACTCTCAGCAGCTTCTGCTATAAAACATGTTAACAATATAGAACATTTATTTCATTCTGAATTAAAAACATTTAGGTAAAAATTGCTATTATGCTTGTTATGGTGGATTTAATACAAACTCACTGAAATATGATACTTATTATATAACACTTACCATTTTCATCAGTAATGAGTAAAACGAAGAGAAGGACTAACATCATTGTGCTGAGTATCAGATTCACATCTGGCATACTAAAAATTGTCTATACTGTATGAAAGAACATAACCCCACCCCACCCCCAATCCATGTGCATTTATGTTAACCCTGCCTTCATATGTCATGCATCTAGATGCATCTGTTTCCAACATCTTAAGTAATCCATGCCACGAACTTTTGGAAACCAATGTAATTAATCATTAGTGTTTTAAATGCAAATGCTGCACTTTATAATTTTTTAGCTGTATTTACATCACAACCTAATGCAGGAACAAGTATGTTGACTCTTGACAAATGACTGTCATGCTACTATTATTTCACATAATTGTGTTATTTACAATAAATAAATAGTGACTTACATCATATTTGTACATGACTAGGTGCATTCATGCCTCTTAATATTTGTGAAGCAGACTTTATAATTTATAAAGTGATTTTTATTGTGTTTAAACAGTGTTTTTAGATGTGGCAGCAGTAGATGATTTTTTAAAATGATAAAAGTTTAAGTAGATCAGTGTGTTTTAATGTCTGAATGGCTGTTGCGGATGAGTTGTAGATCAGTAGCACATGTTAATGATGTCATCAAGAGTGAGTGTTATTTACATTAAGTGTTATTTACATTAAGTGTTATTTACATTAAGCAACAGTATTAGATTGGATTACACTTTTTTTTTTTCTGCCCAGGGCTTTTGGGAGGCTGAACCACATAAATTAATTCTTAAAATGAATAAATGCATACATTAAAGAGGGTCCATGTGCTACATGTTCCTGCCTTATAATTATGCAGTTAGCATTAAAAATACATAATTAACATTCATTTTGTTCAGACAACAGACATACAACTACACCAATAAGAAAAAACACAAAACCTAATGTAGGACTAAAAAATTATTCATAATTACTCATTAATTAATAACAGATACAATTTAATATCTAAAAATATGATATTATTACAGTGCTCTGTAAGCACAGAATAAGGTTATATTATGGTTAACATTATATATAGAACTATAAAATAAATCTCTAATAAGTGTACAATCTATATCACATTAATATAATATTATGATATCAAGTTTTATTCAGAATATTGTACATGTAATGTAGGTGTTTGGTTTTTGTACAGTATGTTATGATTTCCTGTCACTGTGGGCCGCAGAGCACAGTAGTAGAGAGCAGAATCTGATACTGCAGCAGAGGAGATGTTCAGATCCACTCGATTTTTAGCTTCATTTATCTTTGCAGAAAACCTGCAGCTTCTTTATTATATTCAGCAACCAGAATAATGAACTCTGGTCTGAATGTGGAGTACTGACGATACCACTGCAGCTCATCTCTTCCAGATCCACTGTAATTACAGGATAAAGTAACAGAGTTTCCCTCCAAGACATTTTCAGTGGTAGAAACTGGTGTAATAGTCTGTGCAGAGGTACAGTGGGGCCAAAAAGTATTTAGTCAGCCACTGATTGTGCAAGTTCTCCTACTTAGAAAGATGAGAGAGGTCTGTAATTTTCATAATAGGTACACTTCAACTATGAGAGACAAAATGAGAAAAAAAAATCCAGGAAATCACATTGTAGGATTTTTAAAGAATTTATTTGTAAATTATGGTGGAAAATAAGTATTTGGTCAATAACAAAAGTTTAACTCAATACTTTGTAACATGACCTTTGTTGGCAATGACAGAGGTCAAATGTTTCCTGTAAGTCTTCACCAGGTTTGCACACACTGTAGCTGGTATTTTGGCCCATTCCTCCATGCAGATCTCCTCAAGAGCAGTGATGTTTTGGGGCTGTCGCTGGGCAACACGGACTTTCAACTCCCTCCACAAATTTTCTATGGGGTTGAGGTCTGGAGACTGGCTAGGCCACTCCAGGACCTTGAAATGCTTTTTACGGAGCCACTCCTTCGGTGTGTTTGGGATCATTGTCATGCTGGAAGACCCAGCCACGTTCCATCTTCAATGCTCTCACTGATGGAAGGAGGTTTTGGCTTAAAATCTCACGATACATGGCCCCGTTCATTCTTCCCTTAACACGGATCAGTTGTCCTGTCCCCTTTGCAGAAAAACAGCCCCAAAGCATGATGTTTCCACCCCCATGCTTCACAGTAGGTATGGTGTTCTTGGGATGCAACTCAGCATTCTTCTTCCTCCAAACACGACGAGTTGAGTTTTTACCAAAAAGTTCCATTTTGGTTTCATCTGACCACATGATATTCTCCCAATCCTCCTCTGGATCATCCATATGCTCTCTGGCAAACTTCAGACGGGTTTGGACATGTACTGGCTTAAGCAGGGGGACACGCTTGGCACTGCAGGATTTGAGTCCCTCTCGGCGTAGTGTGTTACTGATGGTAGCCTTTGTTACTTTGTTCCCAGCTCTCTGCAGGTCATTCATCAGGTCCCTCCGTGTAGTTCTGGGATTTTTGCTCACCGTTCTCATTATAATTTTGACCCCACGGGATGAGATCTTGACCCCAAGGGAGATTATCAATGGTCTTGTATGTCTTCCATTTTCTTACAGTTGCTCCCACAGTGGATTTATTCACACCAACCTGCTTGCCTATTGTAGATTCACTCTTCCCAGCCTGGTGCAGGTCTACAATTTTCTTCCTGGTGTCCTTCGACAGCTCTTTGGTCTTGGCCATGGTTGAGTTTGGAATCTGACTGTTTGAGGCTGTGGACTGGTGTCTTTTATACAGATAACAAGGTCAAACAGGTGCCATTAATACAGGTAACGAGTGGAGGACAGAAGAGCTTCTTAAAGAAGAAGTTACAGGTCTGTGAGAGCCAGAAATCTTGCTTGTTTGTGGGTGACCAAATACTTATTTTCCACCATAATTTACAAATAAATTCTTTAAAAATCCTACAATGTGATTTCCTGGATTTGTTTTTCTCATTTTGTCTCTCATAGTTGAAGTGTACCTATGATGAAAATTACAGACCTCTCTCATCTTTCTAAGTAGGAGAACTTGCACAATCAGTGGCTGACTAAATACTTTTTGGCCCCACTGTATAAACTTTAAAAAAAGGAAAATAAATGTTAATTTAATTAAAAACAAAAAACAGTAGATTATTAACAATACATTAGATATAATATTATTTCTCATCTAAAATGACTGAAAGAAGGCAAACAAAACCAAGCAATGCCATGACTGAACTGCAGACTAGTGCAGCTTAAAGCCTGTTATCATTCTTATACATGTTTGAATCAATTCCTTTCTTCAGCTTCTCTTTCCAACAGTGCAGCTCTGTTACAGTGTTTAGTAAAATGTAGATGGAGTCTGTCATCATGTGTTTACTTTCCTTCCTACATCTGTGTGCAGAAAAAAAAAAACAGTTTTTAGCTGTTCTACAACTGATCAATTCGGTTATTTTAATATTCACGTAAATTTGATAGACGTTAAATCTGAGATAATGTTACAATGCAACAAAGCATTAAATACAAAACAAACAAAAAACAGACAGCTTCTGTCAAAAGCTTCAAGAAATTCCTACTAGCAACTGATTGTCATGGTCATTTTTAATTAATTAATTTAAATATTTTTCATGTTGTAACTCTTAAAAAAGAGGTTATAACCAGTCTATGTACTGATACTGGAGGTTTTGATAGTTTTGTAATGCAAGCACCGACCACACCAGCTCAACCAGACAACATAGTTTTGAAGGTCAGTCACACAGATCAAAGTAACACAAAGTCTGTTGGTCCTGCTGGCTCGTTGGTCTAGGGGTATGATTCTCGCTTCGGGTGCGAGAGGTCCTGGGTTCAAATCCTGGATGAGCCCTCATTAAGTTAAATGCTTTGTTGAACTATACAAAAAACTTATCAAGTGTCCCGTTAAAATCTAATGATCAAACAAAAATGACACATGCTGATACACTGGTTGAAGTTGGTGAGCTTATGTGGATGTAAATACCTTTCATAACAATTCTTCCAGTCAGCTTCAAGTTTTTTTTTCTTCTACAGATTTTAGAAACTTTGGGCAAATTCAAAGCATTGAAAATGTTACGAAATCCAAACAGCAAGGAGAATGAAGTCAAAACGACAAGATAAAATATCATGGTAATGTAAATGTTGCAAAATCTCTTGTATAACTAACCGATTAAAGACAGCGTCACAACGTTTGTATTGCACAGTTTGGGTGGATAAACATGATACATAACGTAAACAGTGTGAAGCATAAAGTCAGTGGGACTGCACACAGCTTCTGTCAAATGCTTCCAAGTCTTTTAATGTGACAAAGCGAGTCTTTAATGACACCTCATGCTTAAACTGTTAGAAATTCTTTAATGAAGCTCTGCACTGAAATTTGTTTTGTCATGAATACACTTCCCAGTGCAACCTGTCGACATGGTTTTGACGCTTAGCCACAGAAGCGTGAGTCCTGGCTGGCTCGTTGGTCTAGGGGTATGATTCTCACTTTGGGTGCGAGAGGTCCAGGGTTCAAATCCCGGACGAGCCCTTGTTTACCCATGTTTAATTCATCAACTGCCTCTTCAGGTTCTAATCCCACTGTGCAAATGGAAATAAAATGGGGCGATTAAATGACAAAACTTGAACAGCTTTCCACATGGATGCCAAACCACACAGTTTCCCGTTTAGCCACAGACATCCTCTTCAAAATCCAGCAGGGTTTATTAATCTACAAACGTGACAGAACTTTAACAGGAAATCTCAACTCTGCGTCAATTCTAATTGGTCTATCGCATTTGATTGACATCCACATCTTCCAGTTGTAGACACATTGGACGACAGGCCGTAAAACGAGATGTGTCACGTGAACAACAGCTCGAACGTAAGTGAAACCAAAAATGCAGCTAAATGTTCTGTGTGTAAAAGTGTGAAAATTATAACAAGAATATTAAACAATAATTAGGGATTTAAATGTCTGAGAAAATTGCAGAAGAACATCTGAAGATGGCAGTTCAGTTTGGTTCCTCCATGTTCTTTAGATGTTTTCACCTTGTTTATGATCCCAGGAGCCAGTAAACATTCCTCAATTCACCTTTAATAAGCACCAGAACTAAATCCAGCAGTTTATTTTTTAATGAACTTTATTTTTATTTTGATGACGGAAAAGTTTCTGGACGATCCCTGTGGAGCGAGGACGTTCTGAAGGACGCCACAGCAGTGCAGAACACAGCAGAGCCGATGAGACGTATTGTGAGGATGGCAGCACCATTACAGGGCGCACGGTCCAGCGGCTCGTTCTATTTATCTTCAGCATGTAGAGGGGGGACACAGGGGCGCCGGCGGGGTCCAACATGCCTATACAACACACACACACACACACACGTTACAGGAACACTCCAGCCTTCACCTGCTCACTAGAATAAAGATCTAAATCTGAAAATAATCCACCTTGATTCTCCATTGTGGTCTCCATCAGTTTTTCACACTCTTCAAGTTGGCTTATAAATGTGGGAGCAATCAGAACGTGCTCGTCCTGAACGTTCTGCTGCTGCACCACTTCATCAGAGGACCTGAAGATCTTTTCCAGAACAGCCTGAAGTGGATCTGCTGGAGAAATGAAACCTGATTCAGCACCATGATGGATTAAACACCACACAGCTCAAACCCCACTTCAAGATGTACCTTCAATCCCTTCTATAACCGGGTTCTGCTCTTCTGGCTTCTTCTCCATGTTCTTCTCCTCCATGCTCGGCTCCACCTGGTTCATCTGTACCATCTGTACCTCTGATTCCTGCCCTTGGTCGGGTAGAACCTGTGTACTCATCCCTGCGTTCTCCTCGTTTAGCATCATCTGATTCTCCTCCATGCTCGGCTCCACCTGGTTCTTCTCTTCCATCTGTACCACCTGTACCTCTGGTTCCTGCCCTTGGTCCTGCAGAAACTGGGTACTCATCCCTGCGTTCTCTTTGTTTCCTATTTACCTGTTGTTCCTCCACATTTGTGTCCTCCTGCCTCGCCTTCTTTTTGAGTCTCCGCCACCATTTCTTCTTCTTCTTCTCCTTCTTTTCAGGTTTGGGTCTGTGTGGCTCCTCATCCTCGTCGGCCGGGGCGCTACAACACCACAACTTCTTAAACCAGAACATTTTAGCTGCTGCTGCTTTGATGCTCCGTCTCAAAGTGAAGCAGCACCAGCACAGGAGCTCAAATCAGAGCTTGTAGAATGTTGTGACATCATCATGATGTCACAGTGTGTGCTGGAGCTGAGAGCAGAGCTGATGATCACAGCACCACTCAGTGTCTTTAACATTCACTTCAGATGTGGACACGCCCAGTGTAGATCTGTATAGATAAAAGTATGTGGACACCCCCAGAGATCACACACACACACACACACACCCACACACACACACCAACAAGCATTTTTTTGCAAATCTAACTGAAGTTAATATTACTGACCAAACCCTGAATAGATTTTTGTATGTGTGTGTGTGTTTGTGTGTTAATCCTTAGGATCTGAGCTGGATGGTGAAACAGGTTCAATCTGAAAATCTGATAACTACACAGACCAGGCATAACATTATGAGCACTGACAGGTGAAGTAAATAACACTGATTATCTCTTCATCACAGCACCTGTTAGTGGGTGGGATATATTAGGCAGCAAGTAAACATTTTATCCTTAAAGTTGATGTTAGGAGCAGGAAAAATGGACAAGCGTAAGGATTTGGGCGAGTTTGACAAGGGCCAAATTGTGATTCCTAGACAACCGGGTCAGAGCATCTCCAAAACTGCAGATTTTGTTCCCAGTCTGCAGTGGTCAGTATCTATCAAAAGTGGTCCAACAAAGGAACAGTAGTAAACCAGCAACAGGGTCAAGGGCGGCCAAGGCTCAGTGATGCACGTGGGGAGTGAAGGCTGGCCCGTGTGGTCCGATACAACAGACGAGCTACTGTAGCTCAAATTGCTGAAGAAGTTAATGCTGGTTCTGATAGAAAGATGTCAGAATACACCATGCATCACAGTTTGTTGTTTTTGGGGCTGTATAGCTGCAGACCAGTCAGGGTGCCCATGCTTACCCCTGTCCACTGCCAAAAGTGCCAACAATGGGCACAAGAGCATCAAAACTGGACCACGGAGCAATGGAAATATGGTCATAATATTATGCCTGATCAGTGTATATAGACGGATGGAACCATTAATGTATATGCGGTTTATTTAAGTTCAGAAGTATTTACTTGAAATATAAAATACAAGGGCACATCATATAGGGCACACGTAATATTCTAGTTATTGCACAAACGTTCTGATGAAAGCACAAACAGCTCTTTACACTTTACTAAAACTTAAAAATGGCTTCAAAACATTACAACTGGTGTGCCCACAAAATGTAGACCATAACATTTAGAGAAGAAAATAAAAGAAAATGGTATGTGAAACAGTAACCATGATTTTTTAACGTTTTAATTTTGGATGGCAGCTCACGACTACCCAGTTTAAACATTACCCGCTGAATAAAGCAGAAAGTGTTTTTCATGTATTTAGGGTAGTCCAGGTGCAGGGCATAGATCAGGCCGAGAATAAGACAGAAGGCCTGGGGTAGGTTAGCCAGGTCATCCATTACCACACTGCCTTCCAAGATAATCCCTACTTTGGATGGGTTTAGCTGAGGTTGTTTCTGATCAACACAAAAGAGTTACACTGAAATTTGATTGGACAAGTCCTTGTCAGTCACATCCTTAGAAAGAATGAAAGTGACAATTTGTGTTGTCCACTAAAAAACAGATTTTAACAAATGTTGCCAAACTGTCCATCTTGCTAATATCGGGAAGCCATGTACATGTGTACTATAAACTTGTGCCGAATTTCAGGCCATTTGTTGATCTCCACCCTGGTTGAGGAGAGCCGAGACTGACACACGTCCCCTCTGACATGTGTGCAGTAGCCGACTGCGTTTTTTTCACCTACACAAGGCAAGTTCATATGTGGATCAGCTTTGTGTACTGAGAGACACACTCTGATCAACACATTATCCCTTGTCTCTGTGCAGGCGCCATCAATCAGCCAGCAGAGGTCGTAATTGCATCAGCTTTGAGGTCCCGTCCAGCACCCCCCTAGATTAACAGCCAATCTAGTGCAGCTAGATTGAATGACTGGCAGCCCTCAAAGACAAAGACACCTGATGTCTGTTGGCTCAGTGGTCTGCGAAATAGTGGATATAGCACAAAACACATCAAATGTATTTACAGTGTGTGCATTGATCAAACAAACAGAAAAAATACATTAAAGCAAGTGACAATTGAAAATGGTAAGAGAACAGATGAAACAGAATAGACAGGGGGAAAGGAGAGGTCAGATGAGAAAAGCTGGCCAGTAAGTCCTTTTTTTCTAAAGAGGTCCATCAGCCTTGGAGAGAAGTCGTCACGTGCATCAAATAACTGTTCTCTAAGATTTTTTCCAACCACTCTGGTGAACTCACAATATATTTGAAACATAAAATGTAGCAAACCATGTATGTCAATTCTACATCCATTTAGAACACAAAAATATCATTTGTTTTTCCTAATACTTAAAACAATCATACAAACCTGACTTTGTGTGGCCAATGATGTACCACATGGATGATGGCAGGCTTGTCTATGACCACTTTTCTCCAAAGAGCAAATGTCACATCCATATTTGGCTTTGCCTTCATCATTATATTCACCAGAATCTGACGAGCTCCTTCTAGGTTATGGTCAACCATCCACTCTGGATATTCAAGTAGGTGAGTAATTTCCCCCTTCCCTGGCTTCTTGATGTCTTTGTTGGGAGGGTCACCATTTGTAGTGTGCCTTCCACGCTTACCAGCATTGACAGAAACATCAAGTCGACCCAGCAGGAGCATTTTGGTTCTACTGTATAATTACCCATCTTATACCTAAGACCTTCACAGCCAGAAGGTGATCCTGATTCTGCAAGACATGGGTGTGCTTGTACTAAGGCTTTTGCATCATTCTCAAAATCTTGTTTTGTTGGGTAAGCTTTAAATTAATACACTGTTTCAGCCAGTTTCTCCAAAATAGCATGCTTCAGTTCTTTTGTCACTTTAGAAGGTCCCATCCCTGAGGTACAATAGGTTACCTTGATGTAGCCTGTACTCCACGTCAACAGTGAATTTGGGAATGTGAAATACCTCTGGCCAGTGATGACTTCTATCCAGAAGACGCAGACAGGATATCAGTGTCTGCATGGCTGCTTGTTTCAATAACCGATTCATTTGTTGACGTCATTGGTACAAGCTTGATCATTGGGATGATTTTAATGCTGGGCTTCTCTGGGAGTGTGGAAATATCTGTAGGCTTACAAAGTTCATTGTTGAATTCAGGGTCTTGGTGTTGTAGGGAGAAGCTGTAGTTTACATATAGAGTGTCTCTGAGCCAGCCAATCAAATATTCCACTGTGTCAGGTCTTGTTGGCATTTATATCTTTCTTATATCTCCCTCAGAGACAATATCCCTCATGGTAAATGTTTGGTGCACAGCCATCTAGGACAAATAAACAAAGGTATTTAACAAATAACACATTGTTTCAGTGTTACCATAAGTTGTCCTTGTACCCGGTATGCTGATAATGGGAGGACGTCATTCAACTCTGAAGCTGATAAGATCTTAAGTGTTCACAATACCATGCTCTCATTTTATAGCAGACAAACTGAATTCCTGAGTTTACTGACAGAATCTTCTTTATCTGGGCAAATCCAGGAAGACATGAGGAGGAGCCAACTGAGACTATCATGCTTGGATGATATTTGAGTCCATCTACCCAGACAGATGGTGCAACAAGAACCGACCCTGGCTTTGGACAGTTTTGAGTGATTACCTTCTGAACACTCAGTGGGAATGAAGAAAGCAAAGCTGGGACAGCCTTTGTTAACTCAATTGATGGCCTGAGAAATGAGCTGCAGTCAAGGTGGTAACTGAGTGCTTTCTGGTGTTTGGTAGCAAGTGTCATAGCAACATTTTTGAAATTTTTAGCATCTCGAATTGCCTTTTTAAAAAACTTGTGCTTTCTCTCAAAGCGCATTGTCCACACCCCAGACAGAGGACTGATTTTCCTTACAAGCTGAGGGTAATGTTCTAAATAGTGATGCTTTGGCTTTAAATGAAAACCTGGACATGTTGACTGCAGCAGATCTCTGTGTTCTGCTATCTTCCAGTCCAGGAAATGCAGTGTCTCTTTAGTACGCCTTGGTGCCATAGCTAGCTCAACAATGTCTTTAACAAGCAGGACAATTTCCCATGTGTTATCATCCTTAGGAACACAGTGGTCGATAAAAACCAATGATGGCAACCAATAATTTCTGACTTAAATCTCTTCCAGTTGTGGTCCTTGTGTATTTTACTTTGTGTTTTTTGAAAGTGGAGTAGACACTGTTCTCAAAGTTACAGTCTTTAAAAGGGCATCTTTATATGTATAAATAAGTATATAAATAAGTATAAATTAAGTATATATGAAATTTGATGGCCCCAAATTTTATTTTTGCACTGGGGTCCATGAGCTCCTAGTTACGCCACTGGAGCAAACCAAACTAATGTCTGAGGTTTAAATAAAACTCCAATGTCCTCTAATGGTCTAATCATTGCAGCTGATGTGCTGCACCTGTCCTAACTTTTTCCTCACAATATCCTCCATTTTTGTTCATTACGTTTTACAACTTGTGTTTATAAGTCTTTAACTTTTTTTTGTTTAGTTATATAAGCTCCATCTCTCAGTACTGTTCAAATGAAGCTCATATGTTTGAATATGTTCAAAAAGACAAAGGTTCTTATGGGGTGTCCTAACTTTTTCACATGACTGTAGGTGCTCAAGCACGTTTTATTTAACACTTGGTGCAACTGCCAAACTGCTGGACACCAGCCTTCCAGGACCGGAGTTGTGCACCCCGACTTAAATGGAAAACATTTTACTGTTCTTATACCCTTCTTAGGTTTGGTGGAAGAGATTGTGGCTTTCCGTTCTCATTGGAAGAACATGTGGAGATGATGGCCTCCAGGCATATTTTGAGGACTTGCAGAGTTGCAGTGGTTTTACTGAACCATCCAACTTGATGTCTGCCATGGAAAACTATTTAAGACTGAAGAGATGCACTAATTTGTAATCCAAAATCCAAACTTAAAATCAGACTACCCTGTGTAGTACAGCTGTTCTACTTCAATGCTGTTGATGAAACATTACTTTTTAAAAACAAAGAACACAAACTAAGTTCCATAAAACAATGTGAAAATGAAAATTGTTGAATTATGGTTGCCTGTTTGGGTGATGCAGCAATATGAAAAACTTTCTTTGCATGGTGGGAAAAAATAAAATGAACGAAGTCTGAAACCTGGGGAGTTTTATATTCCATATCTGCTTTGAACTGGTCATAAGTCTTACAGAATGGTATCCTGATTGTATTTGAACATGTTCTTGCACCTGGGAAGCATAATGTTGAATCAAACACAAGTTTTGGTTGTGGCTGAATTGCAGATGGAGGGATTGTGTTTAATCCTGTTGCAAACATCAGTATGTCCTTAAAGGAGATTAAGTGTTGATAGATTGCAAACAATGTTCTAGACAACACAGCCTAAAATCTGAAGTAAATGCTAGTGTCACATTTGGAAATATATATAAAACCTTCAGTGTCAAGCAGTTCTCTCCAGTATCCAAGAACTGTGTTTTCTTCCTGTCTCCTAGAGCTGCTCACTTCACTGAGCTGAACCTTAAAGATAGACTCTAAAGAGGATGCTGATAATCTTGTTTGACTGTAGCACATGAATGGTCTGAAGATTGAAGTATGCTGTTCCAGAGCATGAATAACATCCAGTGATGAAAGTCCTTCCCTAAATCTGGAAAACAGTCAGTGATATGCTAAAAAGATGCAATGGCAAATTAAGAGAACCACTGCTTGTAATCTTTAATGATGATCTCCTTTTTCTCTAGACTTCTGGGGTATTGAAAACACCCAGCAGTCTGCAGCAAACTGGAGTGCTTATTAACTGAGTTCCGTAGTGTGCATTCGCTATCTATAGTAAAAATACAGCAGTTATTTAATCAAAATGATAGAAAGATTCTTGATGCAAGGTTTCAATTTAATGAACAAACAATACTTATATTTTCAGAGGTTTATTTTTGTCTCACAAACAAACAAGATTTTATTAGTTGAATTGGGCATGTTTAAGCACTGTTAGCGCTTTTCCACCAAAAGAACCCTGGTTCTTGAACCGGTTCTGTTCAGGTTTCTTCGAACCTTGGTGCTTTGTAAAGAAACGACCACGTTTCCACCAGTTTTTGTGAACGAAGCCTGCGTCATCAATGGTGGGTGTTATATAAAGAAAGTAAAGAGTAGTAACATGATGGTGGAGCGTGTAGATTACCTGTGAGCATTTGTGCTGTTGTTACATATGTTCGTTTTTATGCAAAAAGCATCGCTCAACTATTGGTGATGAGAAGACGTAGCAGTGTTTGTCACAGTTGATGTTTTCTTTAGTACATTGGTGTACTAAAGAACTAAACCCTCGGCGCAAATAGCCAATTTTTAACACAATTAAAGTTGAGCTTTTGTATTATTTTTGTACAATTAAAGTATATTAAGTACAAACATAGTTGTTCAGTTTTAGCCTCTTTAAGTGTATTGATCATTAGTGTGACAATAATACACTTTAGTGCACTGTAGTATATTAAAGATTAGTATACTTACATATACTTTTTTCATCAGGGCATTATCACCTGTTTGGTATAATTGGTTAGTCATACACCAGACTATAATCCTACAAAATCCCTGACTCTGTGCTGACTCTGTGCAAGTGTACCTAGAAGAATTGATGCTGTTTTGGCAAAGGGCAGTCACACCAAATACTTCTTTGATTTAGATTTCTCTTTTGTTAATTGACTAAAAATAAATGATTAACCCTTCTTTTCACACCTGCCTAAAATTCCACACCTGCCTATTTAATCTTTTTGCTTGGGTCTAATTTCAAATTAACAGCAGAAAGATTGTGCTTAAGCTTTATAGTTTTTTGAGATCATATGCTAAGAACTGAGAAAGCAAAAGATAAAAAATTTTTACACATGCTTATAGCTCCCTTCTCTGAGAGAAGGTTTTTGTACAGTATAGCTGAATTTCCTGCTACTGTGGGCTTCAGAGCACAATAGTACGAAGCAGAATCAGATACTGCAGCAGAGTTGATCTCCAGTTTTACTGTCTTATTCGCTTTGTTAAAATTGATGGACATTCTTGGGTCAGGTGGTTCAGCCTTGGTGACAAAACCCTCATTAGTCAGCAGCAGAAACTCTGGTGTTGATCCAGGTTTTTGTCGATACCAGTGGAGTCTATTAACTGATGATTCATATGTGCAGGATAGTGTGATGTTGCTGCCTTCATTTGATGTTAAGCTGGGTTTATCTGCTGTAATACTCTCAGCAGCTTCTGCTATAAAACATGTTAACAATATAGAACATTTATTTCATTCTAAATTAAACACATTTAACTAAAATTGTTATCATGGTTGTTATAGTGGATTTAATACAAACTCAATGAAATATGATACTTATTGTGTAACACTTACCATTTTCATCAGTAATGAGTAAAATGAAGAAGAGGAGTAACATCATTGTGCTGAGTGTCAGATTCACATCTGGCATACTAAAAGTTGTCTATACTGTATGAAAGAACATAACCCCACCCCACCCCCAATCCATGTGCATTTATATTAACCCTGCCTTCATATGTCATGCATCTAGATGCATCTGTTTCCAACATCTTAAGTAATCCATGCCACAAACTTTTGGAAACCAATGTAATTAATCATTAGTGTTTTAAATGCAAATGATGCTTTATTGTTTTTTTTTTAGCTGTATTTACAACCTAATGCAGGAACAAGAAAAATTACTGTCATGCTGCTCTTACTTCACATAATTGTGTTATTTACAATAAATAAATAGTGACTAACATCATATTTGGACTAGGTGCATTCATGCCTCTAAATATTCGTAAAGCAGACTTTATAATTTATAAAGCATTTTAAATTATATTTTAAATAAGTTTAAACAGTGTTTTTAGATGTGGCAGTAGTAGATGATTTTTTTTAAATGCTAAAAGTTTAAGTAGATCAGTGTGTTTTAATGTCTGAATGGCTGTTGTGAATGAGTTGTAGATCAGTGGCACATGTTAATGATGTCATCAAGAGTGAGTGGCAATAAATGGCACTGTGTTGGAACGTATCTTTGTGTGTTATTTGCTTTACACACAAACAATGTCCTTATTTACATTAAGTGTTATTTACATTAAGCAACAGTATCGGATTGGATTGCACGTTTTTTTTTTTTTTCCTGCCCAGGGCTTTTGGGAGGCTGAACCACAGAAATTAATTCTCAAAATGAATAAATGCATACATTAATAAGGGTCCATGTGCTACATGTTCCTGTCTTATAATTATACAGTTAGTATTACTGTATACTTAAAAATACATAATTAACATTCATTTTGTTCAGACAACAGACACACAACTACACCAATAAGAAAAACACAAAACTTAATTTAGGATTTATAAAAAGCACTATGAAACAATTTGTCTTAAATTACTTATAATTGCTCATAAATGTATAACAAATTAAATTTAATATCTAAAAATATGATATGATTACAGTGCTCTGTAAACACAGATTAAGGTTATATTAATGTTAACATTATATATAGAACTATAAAATTTTGTTATATTAATATAATATTATTATATCAAGTTCTATTAGGAATATTTTTGACCGTGTATCACATGTAATGCAGGTGTTTGGTTTTTGTGCAGTATCATTGGATTTCCTGTCACTGTGGGCCTCAGAGCACAGTAGTAGAGAGCAGAATCTGATACTGCAGCAGAGGAGATGTTCAGATCCACTCGATTTTTATCTTCATTTATCTTTGCAGAGAACTTAGAACCTGGAGCTTCTTTTTGATATTCAGCAACCAGAATAATGAACTCTGGTCTGAATGTGGAGTACTGACGATACCACTGCAGCTCATCTCTTCCAGTTCCACTGTAATTACAGGATAAAGTAACAGAGTTTCCCTCCAATACATTTTCAGTGGTAGAAACTGGTGTAATAGTCTGTGCAGAGGTATAAACTTAAAAGAAAAAAGAAAAATAAATGTTAATTTAATTAAAAACAATTAAAAATTATTAGATTATTAAAAATACATTAGATATAATATTATTTCTCACCTAAAATGACTGAAAGAAGGCAAACAAAACCAAGCAATGCCATGACTGAACTGCAGACTAGTGCAGCTTAAAGCCTGTTATCATTCTTATACATGTGTCCTTTCTTCAGCTTCTCTTTCCAACAGTGCAGCTCTGTTACAGAGTTTAGTAAAATGTAGATGGAGTCTGCCATCATGTGTTTACTTTCCTTCCTACATCTGTGTGCAGAAAAAAACAATTTTCAGCTGTTCTACAACTGATCAGTTCGGTTATTGTAATATTCAGGTAAATTTAATAGACGTTAAATCTGAGATAATATTACAACACAACAAAGCATTAAATACAAAACAAAAAAAAATCAGCGTCTGTCAAAAGCTTTAAGAAATTCCTACTAGTAACTGATTGTTCTGGTCATTTTTAGCATCTCATATTTATTAGGATTAGAAAAAAAATGTGTCCATGCCTGATTTTCTCTCAGAAATCACTCATTCTTGGGTGATTTTCCCCGGCGTCTATTAGCAAACGTGCAAGTTTTGGGTTGCCAAATTTTTGTAAATAAGTTAAATCTAGACGCATCTCCTCAACAGAAATGTAAAACATACAGATTTATGGACAGGGTGTTGTGTAACGATTTACTAATGAGTCATTAAAAACGTTTATCCTGCAAAAGTTAAGGTTGTGTAGGTTTACTGATAAAATCTGGGTGGATTCCTTCTTTAATCCCCTGCTCTTCCACTAAAGAATGTTGATTATCAAAATATCTCTTCAAAATGTATCACAGTGTGCAATTAGAAATCAAAGGTGGCATTAAATTGTTAAACATGTAAAGCCTGTCTAATTACATGGGGTTACAAAGGTACGTTATGAAAACAGCACAAAGCTTTCAAATGCTTCCTAGTCCTGACAGTTGACTAATTAAAAGAAGTTTTTACTATTTGGAGAATTTAAATATTTTTCATGTTTCAGCTCTTTAAAAAGAGGTTATAACCAGTCTATGTACTGATACTGGAGGTTTTGATAGTTTTGTAATGCAATAGTTTTGACGGTCAGTCATGCAGATCAAAGTAACACAAAGACTATTGTTCCTGCTGGCTCGTTGGTCTAGGGGTATGATTCTCGCTTAGGGTGCGAGAGGTCCTGGGTTCAAATACCGGACGAGCCCTCGTTTAGTCCAATGCTTCGTTGAACTATACAAAAAAAAACTTATCAAGTGTCCCGTTAAAATCTAATAATCAAACAAAAATGACACATGCTGATACACTGGTAGAAGTTGGTGAGCTTATGTGGATGCAAAAACCCTTAATAATTCATTCGTGTTTAAGTTATTTTAGAATCTTTGGGCAAATTCAAAGCATTGAAAATGTTTACAAAATCCAAACAGCAAGGAGCATGAGGTCAACACGACAAGATAAAATATCATGGTAATGTAAATGTTGTAAAATCTCTTGTATAAGTAACCGATTAAACACAGCGTCACAACGTTTGTATTGTACAGTTTGGGTGGATAAACATGATACATAACGTAAACAGTGTGAAGCATAAAGTCAGTGGGACTGCACACAGCTCCTGTCAAATGCTTCCAAGTCTTTTAATGTGACAAAGCGAGTCTTTAATGACACCTCATGCTTAAACTGTTAGAAATGCTTTAATGAAGCTCTGCATTGAATTTAGTTTTGTCATGAATACACTTCCCAGTGCAACCAATAACATGGTTTTGACGCTTAGCCACAGAGGCGTGAGTCCTGGCTGGCTCGTTGGTCTAGGGGTATGATTCTCACTTTGGGTGCGAGAGGTCCAGGGTTCAAATCCCGGACGAGCCCTTGTTTACCCATGTTTAATTCATCAACTGCCTCTTCAGGTTCTAATCCCACTGTGCAAATGGAAATAAAATGGGGCGATTAAATGACAAAATTTGAACAGCTTTCCACATGGATGCCAAACCACACAGTTTCCCGTTTAGCCACAGACGTCCTCTTCAAAATCCAGCAGGGTTTAATCATCTACAAACGTGACAGAATTTTAACAGGAAATCTCAACTCTGCGTCAATTCTAATTAGTCCATCATATTTGATTGACATCCACATCTTCCAGTTGTAGACACTTTGGACGACAGGCCGTAAAGCGAGATGTGTCACGTGAACAACAGCTCGAACGTAAGTGAAACCAAAAATGCAGCTAAATGTTCTGTGTGTAAAAGTGTGAAAATTATAACAAGAATATTAAACAATAATTAGGGATTTAAATGTCTGAGAAAACTGCAGAAGAACCTCTGAAGATGTGAGTTCAGTTTGGTTCCTCCATGTTCTTCAGATGTTTCCACCTTGTTTACGATCCCAGGAGCCAGTAAACATTCCTCAGTTCACCTTTAATAAGCAACTAAACTTAAACCAGCAGTTTATTTTTTAATGAACTTTATTTTTATTTTGATGACGGAAAAGTTTCTGGACGATCCCTGTGGAGCGAGGACGTTCTGAAGGACGCCACAGCAGTGCAGAACACAGCAGAGCCGATGAGACATATTGTGAGGATGGCAGCACCATTACAGGGCACACGGTCCAGCGGCTCGTTCTCTTTAGCTTTAGCATGTATACCAGGGGCACAGGATCACCAGCGGGCACAGACACGCCTACACAACACACACACACACACACACACACACACACACACACACGTTACAGGAACACTCCAGCCTTCATCTACTCACCAGGATAAAGATCTAAATCTGAAAATATTCCACCTTGATTCTCCACCGTGGTCTCCATCAGTTTTTCACACTCTTCAGGTTGGATTATAAATGTGGGAGCAATCAGAACGTGCTCGTCCTGAACGTTCTGCTGCTGCACCACTTCATCAGAGGACCTGAATATGTTCTCCAGAACGACAGCCTGAAGTGGATCTTCTGGAGAAATGAATCTTCAGCACCATGATGGATTAAACACCACACAGCTCAAACCCCACTTCAAGATGTACCTTCAATCCCTTCTATAACCGGGTTCTGCTCTTCTGGCTTCTTCTCCTCCATGCTCGGCTCTACCGGGTTCTTCTCTTCCATCTGTACCACCTGTATTTCTGGTTCCTGCCCTTGGTCCTGCAGAACCTGTGTACTCATCCCTGCGTTCTCCTCGTTTACCATCATCTGATTCTCCTCCATGCTTGGCTCCACCTGGTTCTTCTCTTTCATCTGTACCTCTGGTTCCTGCCCTTGTCAGGTAGAACCTGTGTACTCATCCCTACATTCACCTCATTTCCCATCGTCTGATTCTCCTCCTTGCTCGGCTCCACCTGGTTCTTCTCTTCTATCTCTATCATCTGTACCTCTGGTTCTTGCCCTTGGTCGGGTAGAACCTGTGTACTCATCCCTGCATACTCCTCGTTTCCCATCATCTGATTCTCCTCCATGCTCGGCTCCACCTGGTTCTTCTCTTCCATCTGTACCACCTGTACCCCTGGTTCCTGCCCTTGGTCCTGCAGAACCTGGGTACTCATCCCTGCATTCTCCTTGTTTCCGATCATCTGATGTTCCTGTATGTTCGTGTCCTCCTGCCGCTCTTTCTTTTTGAGTCTCTGCCACCATTTCTTCTTCTTCTCCTTCTTCTTAGGTTTGGGTCTGTGTGGCTCCTCATCCTCGTCGGCCGGGGTGCTACAACACCACAACTTCTTAAACCAGAACATTTTAGCTGCTGCTGCTTCGATGCTCCATCTCAAAGTGAAGCAGCACCAGCACAGGACCCAGATCAGAGCTTGTCATCATGATGTCACAGTGTGTGCTGGAGCTGGGAGCAGAGCTGATGATCACAGCACCACTCAGTGTCTTTAACATCCACTTCAGATGTGGACACGCCCAGTGTAGATCTGTATAGTCAAAAGTATGTGGACACCCCCAGAGATCACACACACACACACACACACACACACACACACACACACCAATCTACCCAGCATTTCTATTGTAAATGTAACTGAAGTTAATATTACTGACCAAACCCTGAATAGATTTTTTTATTTGTGTGTACATGTGTGTGTATATATATATACACACAACCCCAAATCAGAAATAGTTGGGACAGCATGGAAAATGCAAATAATAAAAAAACAGTTTCTGCATTCACTTTGACTTTTATTTGATTGCAGACAGGATGAACCTGAGATATTTCATGTTTTATCTGCTCGACTTTATTTCATTTATTAATAAACATCTATTCCTGCATTTCAGGCCTGCAACACAATCCAAAAAAAAGTTGGGACAGTAAAGAATTTACAACTTTGTAATGTTGTCATTCCTTTTCACCACACTTAAAATAAGTTTTGGCACCGAGGATACCAAGTGATTTAGTGTTTCAGCTTTTATTTTGTCTCATTCTTCCTGCAAAATGTCTTAAAATGTGCAACAGTACGGGGTTGTTGCTGTCGCATTTTTCCTTTCAAAATATTTCACACATTCTCTAATGGGGACAGGTCAGGACTGCAGGCAGGCCAGTTCAGTACACGGTCCCTCTTTTTCCACAGCCATGACAGACCCTGGTTTTTGGACGTGTTGCTAATAACAGTCTAGATGGTCCTTTTCTTCTTTGGTCCGGAGCACACAGTGTCAATTTTTTCAAAAAAAAAACTGGAATGCTGATTCGTCTGACCACAATACACGTTTCCACTGTGTGATGGTCCATCCTAGATGCCTCCAAGCCCAAAGAAGTCGATGCCGCTTCTAGACATGATTAACATACAGTGGGGGCAAAAGTATTTAGTCAGCCACTGATTGTGCAAGTTATCCAACTTAGAAAGATGAGAGAGGTCTGTAATTTTCATCATAGGTACACTTCAACTATGAGAGACAAAATGAGAAAATAAAATCCAGGAAATCACATTGTAGGATTTTTAAAGAATTTATTTGTAAATTATGGTGGAAAATAAAGTTTTAAGTGGCATTTGTGAATGTAACTCTATACTGTAGTGCTTAACAAAGGTTTGCCAAAGTAACACACATGTGGTTATATGAGTTATTGATGAATGACAGATCTTGATGCAGTGATCTCTGAGGAATCAGAGATCATGGGTGTTTAGCACTGAAATTCGTCCAGGTTTCTTAAATTGTTTAATGATTTTATGCACTGAAGAGGGAGATATATGCAAATCCCTTCCAATCCGTTTTTAAGAAATAGACAAGATAACTGAATAAACCAATATAGATTTTAAATCAACTTGTTTAAGATGGTTATTTGAAGCATGACAAGCCAAAACCCACATAATGAATAAAAGTTTCATTTAATAAAAGAACATTTAAAATTATATGCATCCCCTCTTGGGCAGCATAATGGTGCAGTGTGCACTGTTGTCTCACAGTAAGTGGAGCCTGAATTTGATTCCCTGGCTGGGTGGCCAGGATACTGTGTGAGTGTGGGTTTGACCTGTGATGGACATTTTGCACAATTACTCAAACTTATCGCAATCCTGACCAGGATAAAGCAGTGGTAAAACTGACAATGAATGTTAGAATGCTCAATAATGCCATTGTGGCATAGCTGGTAGAGTGAATGCTGCACAGAAAAAGGGGACCTGGAGATCAATAATTACCTCTGGTCACTGCCTATGAGGACTATGAGCACTGCCACATGTCCATTTTTGTTTTCTGGGTATTATAGCAGTAGTTTTTTTCACTTTCCCAAAACATGCAGATGGTAAACTAGCTGCTTTAATTTACCCTTAATGTGAAGGCAACATTCAGTCCAATATTTTAATCATCACTGTGATACTCTTGTTTATTTTTTTGTGTATTATAACTGGGAAAATATTTTTAAACATGTTGAATACAAACATTTTCTAAATTGAAACAGAGTCAAAAATGTATACCATGTTTCTTAGACTATAGAGAGTGTGAGGCCACAGCTTGACCTTATTGGTAATGCCAAAGATTAGTAAGTTTTTATATTTTACAGTCTGGGAAACATTAAGTTTGGTTGTGTAAAATTAGCTAAAGTAGCTTACCAAGTTAAATACAGCTTAATTACAACAATTACAATTATTTTTTACAAGGTGTTAATTACCATGTTTTGTTAAATAATGCAATATATATTCAGTGAACAGGTGCTATTTGTATTGTATTGTGTGTGTGTGTGTGTGGTTCACTGATAAGATGTAAAAGGAAAAACAAACTTTGATCTTCTGAGCTTCAAAGAGCTTTATATATGTGAGTTTTTGTACAGCATCTCAATAGTTTTGTATCACTGGGTGTCTCTAAGAGCACAGTGATAGAGAGCAGAATCTGTCAGCTGTAGATTGTTAATAATAAGTTCAGTAGATGTATCATCTGTGTTTGACTGTAATCGAGAGCCAGTAGGATTGTGCTCTGTACCGCTATATAATTTGGCACCTTTATACAGTAAAAACTGTGGTGCGCTGTTAGGATTTTGTTTGTACCAGTAAAGCCGAATGTAGCTGCTGCTGGACTGATATGAACATTTTAGAGTAACAGTCTCTGTTTCTTTCCTGACAATGTTGTCTTCTACTGGTCTAATTTCATCTGCAAAACCACCTGTTGTAAAGAAAAAGAAAATAATTGAAACAAAATTGATTTGTCAGCAAACACAATGTAATAAATAAATAAGCTTTATTTATAAAAAAATGTGTTTATTATTACCTGATGCTACAGTGAGAATCAGTGTTATGTATCTCCCAATGTGCAGCATGTTGCATAGTTGAGGCATTTCTGAACACAACTTTGTGAGCACTCGGTAACAGTTCTGTATGAAAGTCAACACTCACATAAGTCTTTAGGAAGCCACACACAGGAAGTGCAGAAGCTACAGCACAACTACACACATCAGTTTCAGTATCCATTGTTCACTGAGACACTGCTGGAAACTTTTGGAGTTAGTTGGCGGTGTTGTTGGTCATATTTAAAAGAAATATATTAAAACTGTTTCATTCTATATGTAAGCACTGTGTCCAATTAAAGAATTTACTTCCTTTTCATACACTTCTTCTCATTAATCATGTGTTTAACTGTAAACTATTTGTCTTATTAGAAATATTCAGATAAATAAAATGTAAAACACAATTCAATCTTTGTGTCTTATCTACTACTATCTAAACATTAAAATCAGCTGAAGCTGACTGCTAAATTAAAAATAAAATCTGTCCCAGAGAATACAAATTCTGCTGATTGGACTGTGCTGAGGTGCCCTAGGAATGGAATTCCACACTGCTTACACAGGTAGATAAAGGCAGTATGAACAAATGCATTCATATGTAAAATGTGGCAGGTACACCGATCAGCCATACCATTAAAACCACCTTCTTGTTTCTACACTCACTGTCCATTTTATCAGCTCCACTTACCATATACAGTGGGGCCAAAAAGTATTTAGTCAGCCACTGATTGTGCAAGTTCTACTACTTAGAAAGATGAGAGAGGTCTGTAATTTTCATCATAGGTACACTTCAACTATGAGAGACAAAATCAGAAAAAAAAATCCAGGAGATCACATTGTAGGATTTTTAAAGAATTTATTTGTAAATTATGGTGGAAAATAAGTATTTGGTCAATAACAAAAGTTCAACTCAATACTTTGTAACATAACCTTTGTTGGCAATGACAGAGGTCAAACGTTTCCTGTAAGTCTTCACCAGGTTTGCACACACTGTAGCTGGTATTTTGGCCCATTCCTCCATGCAGATCTCCTCTAGAGCAGTGATGTTTTGGGGCAACACGGACTTTCAACTCCCTCCACAAATTTTCTATGGGGTTGAGGTCTGGAGACTGGCTAGGCCACTCCAGGACCTTGAAATGCTTTTTACGGAGCCACTCCTTCGTTGCCCGAGCGGTGTGTTTGGGATCATTGTCATGCTGGAGGACCCAGCCACGTTCCATCTTCAATGCTCTCACTGATGGAAGGAGGTTTTGGCTTAAAATCTCACGATACATGGCCCCGTTCATTCTTCCCTTAACACGGATCAGTTGTCCTGTCCCCTTTGCAGAAAAACAGCCCCAAAGCATGATGTTTCCACCCCCATGCTTCACAGTAGGTATGGTGTTCTTGGGATGCAACTCAGCATTCTTCTTCCTCCAAACACGACGAGTTGAGTTTTTACCAAAAAGTTCCATTTTGGTTTCATCTGACCACATGATATTCTCCCAATCCTCCTCTGGATCATCCATATGCTCTCTGGCAAACTTCAGACGGGCCTGGACATGTACTGGCTTAAGCAGGGGGACACGCCTGGCACTGCAGGATTTGAGTCCCTCTCGGTGTAGTGTGTTACTGATGGTAGCCTTTGTTACTTTGGTCCCAGCTCTCTGCAGGTCATTCATCAGGTCCCTCCGTGTAGTTCTGGGATTTTTGCTCACCGTTCTCATGATCATTTTGACCCCACGGGATGAGATCCCGGAGATTATCAATGGTCTTGTATGTCTTCCATTTTCTTCCAATTGCTCCCACAGTTGATTTATTCACACCAACCTGCTTGCCTATTGTAGATTCACTCTTCCCAGCCTGGTGCAGGTCTACAATTTTCTTCCTGGTGTCCTTCGACAGCTCTTTGGTCTTGGCCATGGTTGAGTTTGGAGTCTGACTGTTTGAGGCTGTGGACAGGTGTCTTTTATACAGATAACGAGGTCAAACAGGTGCCATTAATACAGGTAACGAGTGGAGGACAGAAGAGCTTCTTAAAGAAGAAGTTACAGGTCTGTGAGAGCCAGAAATCTTGCTTGTTTGTGGGTGACCAAATACTTATTTTCCACCATAATTTACAAATAAATTCTTTAAAAATCCTACAATGTGATTTCCTGGATTTTTTTTTCTCATTTTGTCTCTCATAGTTGAAGTGTACCTATGATGAAAATTACAGACCTCTCTCATCTTTCTAAGTAGGAGAAATTGCACAATCAGTGGCTGACTAAATACTTAAAATAATGTTTGGCCCCACTGTAGAAGCACTTTGTAGTTCTACAATTACTGACTGTAGTCCATTTGTTTCTCTGCATGCTTTGTTAGCCACCTTTCATCCTGTTCTCCAATGGTCAGGACCCCCACAGGACCACTACAGAGCAGGTATTATTTGGGTGGTGGATCATTCTCAGCACTGCAGTGACAATGACATGGTGGTGCTGTGTTAGTGTGTGTTGTGCTGGTATGAGTGGATAAGACACAGCAATGCTGATGTAGTGTTTAAACACCTCACTGTCATTGCTGGACTGAGAATAGTCCACCAACCAAAAACATCCAGCCAATAGTGCCCCGTGGGCAGCATCCTGTGACAGCTGATGAAGATCTCAAAGGTAACCAACTCAAACAGCAGCAATAGGTGAGCGATCATCTCTGACTTTACATCTACAAGGTGGACCAACTAGCTAGGAGTGTTTAATAGAGTGGACAGTGAGTGGACACGGTATTTAAAAACTCCAGCAGCGCTGCTGTGTCTGATCCACTCATACCAGCAGAACACACACTAACACACCACCATGTCAGTGTCACTGCAGTGCTGAGAATCATCCACCACCTAAATAATACCTGCTCTGTGGTGGTCCTGTGGAGGTCCTGACCATTGAAGAACAGAGTAAAAGCAGGCTAAAAAAGTATGTAGAGAAACAGATGGACTACAGTCAGTAATTGTAGAACTACAAAGGGCTTCTATATGGTTTACGTCTATAGGGCTTCTATAAACACAAAAGTAGTTATGCTGAAATGATTTAAATAGAGTGATTAATATTTTACCATTTTATTATTGACTTATTTCAGCTACAATTACTAATTTATTATTCATTAAGAATTTGAATTAGAACTTGTAAATGTTTTGTATAATTTAAAAATCGACTTGTTACAGCTGCAGTTACTGGGATATTATTAATTAACTGCTAGGAAACTGACATTTAATTTCTGAGTAAATATGATTTATTGCGTTAATATTAGCATATCATTACCCACTTATTATTGATCTGTAATGTAATGTGCTACCGAAATATACATATTTTATCTAAAGGAACTAAAATATGTAACTTAGGTGTGTGTTTTTGTACAGTATAGAATGAGTTTCTGTCACTGTGGGCTGCAGAGCACAGTAGTAGAGAGCAGAATCTGATACTGCAGCAGAGAAGATGTTCAGATCCACTCGATTGTTAGCTTCATTTATCTTTGCAGAAAACTTAGAACCTGGAGCTTCTTTATTATATTCGTCAACCAGAATAATGAACTCTGGTCTGAATGTGGAGAACTGACGATACCACAGCAGGTAATTAGTTGTACCAGATCCTTTGTAACTCCAGGATAAAGTAACAGAGTTTCTCTCCAAGACAGTTTTATTGGTTGAAACTGAATTAATTTCCTGTGCGCTGTTATAACCTGTGGACAGATAAAGAACAATGTTTATTTATTGAAAAATATGAGTGTAAGAAAAAAAACTGAAAAGAATTTAGCAGCAGATACATTGTAATTTCTATGTAAGGTTTGGATAAAGGTTCTCATGTTTTATGTGATGTTATTTCTCACCTAAAACAATGGAAAGAAGACACAGAAATCCAAACAATGCCATGACTGATCTGCAGAATAATGTAGCTCAACACCTGCTATCATATCTTATACATAATTAAACAATTTCCTCTCTTTAACTTCCTTTTCCAGCAGTACAGCCCTGTTACAGAGTTTAGTAACATGTAGATGAATCTTGCCATCATGTGCACACTTACACTCACTACATCTGTGTGGAACAAAACCTACTATCTATTTGTACTGTATAACTGATTATTTATGCAAATATTATATTTAATCTGTTTATTCTTACAGAACTGCTGTCTTTTTTATATTTGATATTAACATTAACTTAAACACTTGATTCATGTCTTAGTATGTATTTATTGTATTGCACTACTACACACAAATGTTAGTACATTTGGTTTATAATAAGAGAAGTATTTATAATGGTCAGCAATAAGCCAAAGACACTTGCAAAAAGTGCACTGAAAGACACGTCAAAAATCTGCACACAAGCATTTAGAAGGAAAAAAAGAAGTCTTACCATATAATCCCAACAGCACTGTACCAAGAAGGTGGTCATGTAGCATATCAAAGAAGACCAGAATTTTCTCAGAAATCGATTGCCGCAAGATATCTCTTGTGTATGGTTCTCGGTACCTCAGATCCAACAATGCAGGTCTTGTCAAAGTGGAACGGAGTGACTGATTGTATAGTGTTTAGTACTCTGTGTTGTGGCCGCAGCAACTCTGGTTCGAGTTCTTGGTCTTGGCAGGGTGTTTTCGTATGCTGTGCTTCAAAGTTTTCTATTCTCTCCTTGGTCAAAAGACAGAAATGAGGCCGGAACTTCAGGAAAGTCACAAGTCTAGGCCCTCAGGGGCCAGTGGCGCAATGGATAACGCGTCTGTCTACGGATCAGAAGATTCTAGGTTTGTCTCCTGGCTGGCTCGGTTACCTTGTGCCTTTTTTGTCTTTCTAACTCCTTGTGTTTGGTTCTCGGTACCTCAGACAATGCGGGTCTTGTCAAAGTGACAATACCTTGTCAAAGTGGAAAGAAGTGACCGATGCTGGCATCAGCTGATGACAAATCCTTCAGTTTCCCATATGGTCTAGCTGTCAGGATTCCTGGTTTTCACCCAGGCGGCCCGGTTTTGACTCTTGGTATGGGAATCCGTCTTTATGATAGGACTCGAGCAAAACTTTACCTATTAGTTCCTTTTAGTACTCTGCGTTGTGGCCGCAACAGCCTCGGTTTGAATCCGGGTCACGGCAGGGTGTTTTTGTATGCCGTGCTTCAAAGTTTTCCATTCTCTCATTGGTCAAAAGACAGAAATGAGGCCGGAGCTTTAGGGAAGTCACAAGTGCAGTCCCACAGGGGCCAGTGGTTACCTCGTGCCTTTTTTGTCTTTCTAACTCCTTGTCAAAGTGGTAAGAAGTGACTAATGCTGGCGTCAGCCGATGGCGAGCCCTTCAGTATAACATATGGTCTAGCTGTCAGGATTCCTGGTTTTTACCCAGGTGGCCCGGGTTCGACTCCTGGTATGGGAATTCGTCTTTCGAATACGGGTCACGGCAGGGTGTTTTTGTATGACAGGCTTCAAAGTTTTCCATTCTCTCCTTGGTCAAAAGACAGAAATAAGGCCAGAGCTTCAGGGAGGTCACAAGTGCAGTCCCACAGGGGCCAGTGGCGCAATGGATAATGCGTCTGACTACAGATCAGACGATTCTAGGTTCGACTCCTGGCTGGCTCGGTTACCTTGTGCCTTTTTTGTCTTTCTAACTCCTTGTGTATGGTTCTTGGTACCTCACATCCAACAATGCAGGACTTGTCAAAGTGGTAAGAAGTGACTGATGCTGGCGTCAGCCGATGGTAAGCTCTTCAGTTTTCCCATATGGGCTAGCGGTCACCCAGGCGGCCCCGGTTCGACACCCGCTATGGGAATTCGCCTTTATTACCTCAGATCCAACAATGCAGGTCTTGTCAAAGTGGGAAGAATTGACTGACGCTGGCGTCAGCCGATGGCGAGATCTTCAGTTTCCCATATGGTCTAGCGGTCAGTATTCCTGATTTTCACCCAGGTGGCCCCGGTTCGACTCCCGGTATAAGAATTCGTCTTTATGATAGGACTCGAGCAAACTTTGCCTATTAGTTCCTCTGTGCCATGTTGCTGTAGCTCAAGAAGCTTGTTCTGTTGGAACTATGACTGCAGTCTATCAGGAAGCAGTCGACGTGAGCTGGCCGTGGCTGACTGTTGGAATGCCGTGATCGTATAGTGGTTAGTACTCTGCGTTGTGGCCGCAGCAACCCCGGTTCGAATCCGGGTCACGGCAGGGTGTTTTGTATGCCATGCTTCAAAGTTTTTCATTCTCTCCTTGGTCAAAAGACAGAAATGAGGCCGGAGCTTCAGGGAAGTCCCAAGCACAATCTCTCAGGGGCTAGTGGCGCAATGGATAATGCGTCTGACTACGGATCAGAAGATTCTAGGTTCGACTCCTGGCTGGCTAGGTTACCTTGTGCCCTTTTTGTCCTTCTAACTCCACAAAGTGGAGACCTTTAAACAACGTGGGGTTACGAATCTGTATGTCATTAACACACACACATATATATATATATATATATATATATTAAAAGAACGGCTGTATAAGATGAACTGCTTCTATTTGGTGTTACAGTTGTGATTTATTTTGTGAGCAGCACCAGATCTGAAAGCAAGAGTTTCAGTGGTTTTGTTCAGTGGTCTGGTTTTCAATCCCACATGTGCAGGGAACAATGGATTAGCCATCCATCACCTTAACCATTCGGCCACCTCGTCTTGCTTTACCTGCTTGTTTCTGGTCTGATTGATCAATGTAGCTTTTGTAGATTTGTAAAAGACTGAAGAGCAGAAAGCTCATATTATTTTAGTTCTCTTTAAAACTGACTGTTAACAAATAATGCATTAATGCAGTGTGCGTGCACATTCTGGTAAACACCCAGATATTTCTTAAAAGTCAATGTAGCTGTTCAAGTTGTCTGGGTTGATCAATCAGACCAATCGGCCCAGAAACACATTTTCCTAGGCAGGTTGAGACGAAGTGGCTGAGTGGTTAAGGCGATGGACTGCTTATCCGTTGTGCTCTGCATGTGTGATTTTGGAAACCAGACCTTTAAACATTGATCAAAACCCCTGAAATTCTTGCTTTCAGCTCTGATAATTAAACCCCACCTTTACAACATATTGGTACTACTCACATAAAATACAACTGTAACACCAGAGAGAAACAGCACATCTTATACAGGAATTGTTTTTAATGCAATTGTGTTTTTGGCTTACTTCATGAAGGTAGAGCATGTTCTGACGTGGTGGTTAAGGCGATGGACTGCTAATCCATTGTGCTCTGCACGTATGGGTTCGAATCCCATCCTCATTGAAAACCAAGCCTTTAAACATTGAACAATGTTAATGACATACAGATAGTAACCACACATTGTTTAACGGTCTCCACTTTGTGGATTTGTGGAGCTGGATTATTGAGCATGCATTAAGAATTTAAAAGGTATTGTTTTCGACGAGGATGGGATTCAAACCCAGAGCACAATGGATTAGCAGTCCATCGCCTTAACCACTCGGCCACCTCGTCTGGTCAAGCTATGAGGAATGCTCTTCTGGTCTGATTTCAGGTGTGTTTGATTTCAGGTGTTTGAAAACATTGCCGCCTATTGACCATATGAGGAAGAACAAACAGACATAGGAGTAGCAATTCGAAAAGCAATGGTACTGCACCCTCTGTCAATCTTCTCCGACCTTCTAGGATTTTTGGTTCAACCAAGTGGTCTGGTAAGAAATCTCTGCTACAGACCTTCGTAGGAGGCGAAATAGTAAAGTGGTCCCGACTGATGTTTATTAGCCACTGCCTCCTGAGGTCTCTCTGAGCTGGGAAGCTATGAAAACTTAAACTTCCATTAAACTTCGCCGACACCGAGCAAAGAGGAACACAACAGTGCTCTGAATATTTCTTGAGCTGTTTCTGGAAATGTTCCAACTTGAAAACTTTACTCCGGACACTCATTTTAATCTCACACTAGCAAAAAATTGAAGGTTTTGCGTATGCCGGATAATGTAAACAATACAACCGAAAACATCCAAGCTGCATTATTTGAAAACGGAAATGCGTCCTAGCCATGAGTGCAAGGAGTCCATTAGAAATCAAAGGTGGCATTAAGTTGGTAAACATGTAAAACCTGCCTAATTACATGGGGTTACAAAGGTACTTTATGAAAACAGCACAAAGCTTTCAAATGCTTCCTAGTCCTGACAGTTGACTAATTCAAAGATGTTTTTACTATTTGGAGCCTTTAAATATTGTTCATGTTTTAACTCTTTAAAAGAGGTTATAACCAGTCTATGTACTGATACTGGAGGTTTTGATAGTTTTGTAATGCAAGCACCGACCACACTTACCAGCTCAACCAGACAACATAGTTTTGAAGGTCAGTCACGCAGATCAAAGTAACACAAAGACTCTTGTTCCTGCTGGCTCGTTGGTCTAGGGGTATGATTCTCGCTTCGGGTGCGAGAGGTCCCGGGTTCAAATCCCGGACGAGCCCTTGTTTAGTTGAATGCTTCGTTGAACTATACAAAAAACGTATCAAGTGTCCAGTTAAAATCTAATGATCAAACAAAAATAACACATGCTGATACACTGGTAGAAGTTGGTGAGCTTATGTGGATGCAAATACCCTTCATGCCTTTAATGACACCTCATGCTTAAACTGTTAGAAATGCTTTAATGAAACTCTGCATTGAATTTAGTTTTGTCATGAATACACTTCCCAGTGCAACCAGTCAACATGGTTTTGACGCTAAGCCACGGAGGTCAAAGAAATGCCCTGGCATTCATCCAGGTTGGCTCGTTGGTCTAGGGGTGTGATTCTCGCTTAGGGTGCGAGAGGTCCCGGGTTCATATCTTGGACGAGCCCTTGTTTACCCATGTTTAATTCATCAACTGCCTCTTAAGGTTCTAATCCCAGTGTGCAAATGGAAATAAAACAGGGTGATTAAATGGCAAAACTTGAACAGTTTTCTAGAATTTTAATAATGTGGCCTGGCATCCATGTAGAAAACTGTTAAAGTTTTGCCATTTAATGCACACCTTAGCCACCCTTCAGAAGCAGTTTTATATGACTCAAAGAGCTAATCAGACATAAGCAAAGAAATAACAGCAAAACACGTTTTTGTGATTGATTTAGAGATATTTAAAAAAAAATAGCCGTTGGGTCCGTGTACCTTTGGTCATTCCTTTTTCACTTCAAAAACCAAAACTGAACAACAAGAAAACCATTTTTTAAATGTTTCATTTCAAGATCAAAAATCAAATAACAAACAAACAGAACTTAAAAAACGGGTCATATTTGAATTTTCTGAAATTAACATTTTCTATCAGTTAAATTGGAAATAAACACACAAGCATGCATGTGCTGACATGCGTATATTTGCTTCATAAGCAAATGCTTTTGTGATAAGTTAAAATGATAATGCACTGTCATGCTGTTTAAAAATAGTAAAACTTTGTAAAAAGGGGTTAAAATGTTAAAAACATTAATTCAGCCATTGTTTTGTTGATTCTAAATTGTTAAAAATGAAGGTTTATTATCTATGTAGTGTTATCCATGACACAGGTCTTGATCCACTAGTCGGAGATCGATTGCTTTTTCCTCCACTAGTGATGCTGGGGAAATCGCTGTGTTTTTCTCATTCCAGTAAAAGTTCTCACTGAGAAAACATCACTTCATCACTCTCGTGATTATTTCTCCCCATTTTCTGGTATAATGTGTGCACTTTATTTTGTTCAGTGATTGTAATAGTTTTTTAATATAAGTCCAGATTTCAGAAGAAAGTGTATGTTAAAGTTTGAAAGTTGTAGCAAAGTTTTGCTGAGTATGCTCAAGCGTGTGTGTGTGTGTGTGTGTGAATGAAGCCCCAGCTTGTTAGCTGCATTAAACTCATGGCTAATTGTATTGCAGTCACCATTTTGTGAATTCACATGTGCATGTTATGTTTCGTATCTCCTGACCGCCAGCGCGGTGCATAGTAAGGCAAGGCAAGGCAAGGCAAGGCAAGTTTATTTGTATAGCACCTTTCATACACAGTGGCAATTCAAAGTGCTTTACATAAGGAAGAACAAATTAATTAAAAGCATTAAAACATTCCTGAGATCTAAAACCTCAGAAAGACTTCTTGCAAACATTTAGTTACAATTAAGACAACATGAAATTCAAACAAGAGAGATAAAAAAAAAAAAAAAAAAATTAAAAGAAAATATTGTAAAGTATAACCTACAATTTAGGAAAAATGAAATTAAAACGAGAGATAAAAAATTAAGAACATGAAAACTAAAAGAAAATATAGTAAAATATACACTACAATTTAGAAGAGCATGAAAAACTAAAAGAAATATGGTAAAATGAGGGTAATAGCAAAAATTTCGAGCTCAATCATAGGCACAAGAAAAAAGAAATGTTTTTAACCTGGATTTAAAGATTTCTACATTTGCGGAACATCTAATATCTCCTGGCAGTCTGTTCCAGTTATATGCAGCCCAACAGTTAAATGCTGCTTCACCGTGTTTAGTTTGGACTCTGGGCTCAACTAGCTGACCTGAGTCCATGGATCTAAGAGATCTACTGGGTTTATATTCTCTAAACATTTCTGAGATGTATTCTGGGCCTAACCCATTCAGTGATTTATAGACCAGTAGCAGCACTTTAAATTCTATTCTGTAACTGACCGGAAGCCAGTGTAGAGATTTTAGAACTGGAGTGATGTGCTCAGTTCTCTTCGTCTTAGTTAAAACTCTAGCAGCAGCGTTCTGAATGAGCTGTAACTGTTTAATGGTCTTTTTGGGAAGTCCAGTTAAGAGACCATTACAATAGTCCACCCTACTGGAGATAAAAGCATGGATCAGCTTCTCTAGGTCTTGTTGGCACACTAGACCCTTGATTTTGACTATATTTCTAAGATGGTAGAAGGCTGTTTTGGTGATGGTTTTAATATGGCTGGTGAATGTGAGATCTGAGTCTATTAGAACGCCAAGATTTCGGACTTGGTCTTTGGTTTTTAGAGCCCGGGAACTGAGGTGTTCACTGACACTGGTCCTCTTTTCTTTGCTGCCAAACACAACAATCTCTGTTTTGTCCTTATTTAACTGTAAAAAATTCTGGCTCATCCAGTTATTGATGTCCTCCAGACACTGACACAGTGAATCTATTGGGCTGTAATCATCTGGTGAGAGAGCCAGATATATCTGTGTGTCATCTGCATAACTATGGTAATCAATGTTGTTAGCCTGTAGCATTTGGCCTAATGGCAGCATATAAAGATTGAACAGAAGAGGTCCGAGAACTGATCCCTGGGGGATTCCACATGTCATAGCCACCCTGTCAGATTCACAGCTGCCAATAGTGACGAAGTAACTTCAGTCTTCTAAATAAGACCTGAACCAATTAAGGACTGTTCCGGAAAGACCAACCCAGTTTTCCAACCTGTCCAGCAATATTCTATGATCTACAGTGTCAAAGGCTGCACTAAGATCCAGTAAAACCAGAACTGATATTTTACCCGAGTCAGTATTCAGCCGTAGATCATTTAACACTTTTATGAGAGCCGTTTCAGTGCTGTGGTGAGCTCGAAAGCCTGACTGAAATTTGTCAAAATAACCTCTGGAATTCAAAAAACTGCTGACTTGACTGTAAACAACTTTCTCAATGATCTTAGCTATGAAAGGAAGATTTGAGACCGGCCTGTAGTTGTTTAACACAGACGCATCCAGAGTTCTCTTTTTTAGGAGTGGCTTAACGGCAGCTGTTTTCAGTGACTTTGGGAAAACGCCTGATTCTAGTGAGCCATTAACTATTTGTTGCAAATCAGTTTTTACAGATGGCAGCATGTCGAGACAACATGTCGATGATTTAAGATGCTGAACTGTTTTCTCCAGTGTTTTGTGGTCTATTGTATTAAATTGTGACATAATAGTCATGTTATTTCTAGGTGTCTGTAGGGGCGGCATGGTTTCATCGTTTGACTGAGTGGCGTTGATGGTCAGTCTAATAGTTTTGATTTTTTCACAGAAGAAATGAGCAAATTCATTACATTTCTCTGTGGACAGAAGTTCTGGTGTGATCCGTTTTGGAGGATTTGTAAGCTTGTCGACCACGTTGAATAGAGTGCGGGTGTTGTTGATGTTCCGGTTAATGATCTTAGAGAAGTGCAGCTGTCTAGCCCTGCATAACTCAGAGTTAAAACTACAAAGGCTTTGCTTATAGAGATCATAGTGGATTTGAAGTTTAGTTTTCCTCCACTTACGTTCAGCTCTCCTGCATTCTCTTTTCAGAGCTATTACCATCATTGTGTTACGCCATGGTGCTTTCTGTTTGCTCAACGTTTTCATGACTTTTACCGGGGCAACCACATCCATGACAGTCAATATTTTCACGTTAAAGTTATCCAGGAGTTCATCAACTGACTCTGCAATTAAAGTTGGTGATATAGCTATGGCCTCCATAAACTGAGAACTAGTACTTTCATTTATGTACCTTTTCTTAACAGAAACAGAGCTAGTTTGAGCATCTGGAGTGATCAGCATTTCAAAGAAGACACAAAAATGATCAGAGAGGGCCAAGTCCTTGACCATAACAGAAGAAATGTTAAGACCTTTAGAAATAACTAGATCCAGAGTGTGCCCTCGAGTATGTGTAGGCCCTTTCACATGTTGCAATAGACCAAATGTGTCAAAAAGTCCAAAAAGTTATTTGGTGTTATTGTCCTTGTTATTATCTAAGTGGATGTTAAGATCCCCAGTTATGATGAAGAAGCTGTACTCAGTGGAGATAACTGACAGTAGTTCAGTAAATTAATCTATAAAATGTGCAGAGTATCTTGGAGGTTTATAAATGGTTAAAAATAAAATTTTGGGAGTACCCTTCAAAATAAAACAGAGGTATTCAAAAGACATAAAATTGCCAAGTACAGTCTCTTTGCACTGGAATACATCTTTAAATAAGGCAGCTACTCCTCTACCTTTCCTACCACTTCGACACACATTCATATAACTGAAGTTTGCTGGTGCTGTTTCATTAAGAACAGTAGCACTGCTGCCTTCTGCTAACCATGTTTCAGTTAGAAACAGAAAATCTAAACTGTAGGATAGAATTATGTCCTTCAGGGGTGCCCTGGGCTTTTTGGGTGAAACCTGTGGACTGGCTGAGATGGAGTGTGAGAATTTAGTCCCAACACACACCAGCTTCTCCATTTTCTCTGTGAAATATATATGTGGAGGTGATGTTGTTGAGAGAGAGAAGTTGGAGGATGACTGTGATGTCTCTGCTGTTGACTGCTGTGTCACTGCCTGATGATGAAGGTCATAATAGCTTTCGTCAAGAGTCAGAAACTCAGCCTGAGCCGTGTTCTCCAGTGATGGGGATTGTATGTTTGATGGTTGAGGTGTATTTTATATACAAGATATAAATTCATATGTGTATTTTATTCATATGTGTGATATTCGTTTCTCTGAATATCTTAAAGGACACGATTCTGTAGAAGGCATTACACAAGTGAGGCCCATATAGGTACATTCCCACATATGGAACGCATCTCTGTGAGGCTCTGTTTCAGGAAAGCTCCAATGTATGGCTTTGGAACCATAAGGTTCCCTGGGCTGTACTGGCATTGAGTCCGCAGGTTGTGATGGGAGTTAGGAGCCATTGTCTTTATAAACGAGGGGGCCTCTGGACCAGGGAGCTTTGAGGCCCTGGTAAGACCAGATCATATTGAAACCAGATGTGCTGTATGTACATTACTGGAGTATATAAACCCAAGGGGGAGGCTGAGAAGGTTATAGAAGGAATCGGCTGCCTTCCTCCGGGCATAATCGTGAAATGTCTGTACTGACACTACTCATTTCTTTGAATAAACCTCTTAATTAAACATGAGTTAGTGTCAACGAAGTTGTCATTCCTCATTAGTGCTTCACCACGACAAAATACACCACAAAGTGGCGCTGCGAGCAGGGTTCTGATGTGGCTACTTCACTACTGATGACATAACAACATCAGGTGAGCTTTCTATTTTGTGACATTGGGCGCGAGCCTGTGTGTTGTAATCTGTGGTGTTTGGCTGCACTGAAACGATCTGGTGTGTGCTATGAGGTGTGGACGGTGGAGTGATGCTCCGTCTAAATTTGAGGTTTATTGCGTAGTAAACTTTGCAATAAAGTGGGGTTATGGTAATAGAATGAATAAGGATAGAAAAGGAAAAAGTTTAAGTAGAAGTAAGAGAAAAAAAAAAAAGTGTGTGGAATAGCCTTAATTAGTAACGGTTACAGTGTGTTAATATGCCATGCGAGATTATGGAGTTTAGGGCCCATTAGGCTTTATAAGCGGTAAGACGTGAATATTAACCATTGCGTGAATATTGGCTAGATGATGAAGTTAAGGATTAAGAGACATTGTGGTGAAAAGGAACAAGAGAAGAAATAGAGAAATAGAGAATACAGAGGTAAAATAAGAGGAAAAGTGAAGTAACAAAAGAGAATGAGTGAAAGTTGTGAAATAAGGATGTTTATGTAAGAGAGAAATGAGAATAGTTAAGAAATAGGAAAAAGAGGTTAAAAAGGATAAAGGAATAGAGGAATAGCGCTAAAAGGAAAAAACAGAAGAGTTAAAAAGATTGAGAGAATAATAGGAGAAGCATGCTTTTTGTTTAGGAAAATAAAAATAAGTTAACTTAGCATTTAAGATGGAATGTGTGAGAGAGATACAGAGGTATGTGTATGTGTGTGCGTTTTTGTGTGTGTGTGTGTCAGAGGACAGTATGTGTGTGCGTAGGGACTGATCCTTCATGTGTGCATGTGGGTGTGTCAGAAGGAAAAAAGTTTGTGTAAGAGCTTTAGGTCTATGTGTGTGTGTGATGTGTTTGTGTCTGTGTTGAAGTGTGAAAAATAGAGAGAGCTATCTGACATGAGAACAGCTCCTCTTTTTTACATAAGAGTAAAACACAGAAATGTATGTGTATTGTGTGGCGCCTGTCTTAACTGTCAGTGTGTGATTATTGTAATTGGACAATAGGAGATATAGTGAGTTTAGATGTAGTAAGTTGTCATCGACAATAAGCCTCTTTGGAGAAGACTTTTTAGTAACTAAGAGTAATAATGAATAAGCTTCTTCAAGGGGACAGTTAATGCTAATTAATTAATTAATAATAAGTAATGAGCTTTCTTTGGGAGATTAAATAGTTAAATAACTCATGAGCCTCAGAAATGAGAGGACATTGTGTAGTTAAAATACATAAACTCCCAAAGAGAGACAGTGTTTTTAAGAATGGAGAGATATTATTAGGGTGGAAACTAGATGTTTTACTGATGAAGTATAGTGTGAAATTATGGTTTAGTGCTTAAATGTGGACAACATTAATTGTAGATGAGGTGTTGTTCGGTAGAGGTGTATAAGTCTTGTTGAATTACTTATTGTAATTATTATGTGTTATAAGAGCTTATGAATTCCTGTCTTTCTTATCCTGTGTGTGGGTGAGAAGGAGTAGAAATGGTGGGGGCTAAATTGCTTCCTCCCTGTGTGGAGTAGAAACGGTGGGGGCCTGCTGCCCAGTTAGAGGGCTGCATAGGCTGACGTCAGAGGTGCGGCTTTTGTGTGTGTGTGAGGGAGAGAGACGGTTCCACATGGTTAAGAATAAGGAAATCAAGTGGTATGGAGAGCTGTCAATCATAGTGATTGGAGGAAGTCGTCTAGTGTGAGGTTGAGTGTAATATGAGTAATGATGGAAACCAGATGGTGCAAAGTGTGGAAAAGAGAGGTTTATGGCTAAAGAGAATAAATAAGACCCCTAAGCCCACCTTTATGAAGAATTAGAATAAGTAAAACAATAAATTGTAAAGTTATGTGTGAGAGTGTGTAATATGCCATGAATCTATATGTTTTTTGCTGCTGCTGGCTGTGGTTTGGTTTTAAGTTAAAGTATGTTTAAAGTTGAGTTTTTGACACCACAGACATTGGAGTGCCAGCCTTAGGAGGTTTAAAGGATGAGGAGCAGATAGCAAAAGTTAAGATAGCAGAAGAATAGAATGCATGTAATTCAGATTTGCAGAGATCCAAGGACGTAAAAATTAATTAAAAGGAGTTTAAGGTGAAGACAATATAAAGGAGTTTAATGTAAACAGAAATAAGAAATATGTAAGGATTTAAGGACTGAAAAGTAGTCAGAGGAACTGAAGGAACTGAACTAAGTGGCCCATATACATTAATATATGTGTATGTGTGTAGTTGAAGTGCCTAGCCTTTGTAGGTGTAATGTTTAGCCTGACTGCAAATGTTTGCATGTGTGTAGAAGTTTAACAAAGTGAAGGGAAAAAGCCTAAGCAAAGCAGTGAGTGCTGTTTGGTAGGAATATGTATAAAAGTTGTATGCAAAGTCATCTGAAATTGTTAACTGATAGAATGCGAGTAGTTTTGATGTGTAAAAATGGTTGGAGAGGTTTGTGGTTTGAGAAGGACTGTGAAGAAAAGAAGTAGTGGAAAAGAAGCAGAGAAAGTAGGGACCAGTAGAGTGGAATTTGACTTTGTCGAATAGAAAGAGGAGATTTCAAATGTTGAGAAAGTATTAGTAAGTGTAATTGAGGGATTTTGAAGGTGAAGCTGATGTTAGAGAGTGGTGATGGTGTTGTATAAGTACTAACATAGATGTTATGTAGTTTGTCTGTTTATCTAAGAAGTTAGATAAGTGCAGTAAACCTTGTGGCAATACTATGCATGATCATAGATGAGTGATGGATGAGTGCAATTTAAAGATTGAGGGAATAGTGAGAAGAAAATAACTTGGTAGGAGAGAGATAAAGGGGGGTGACTGGAGACCCAGGTCATAAGTTTCATAGACACATAGCAACCCAGAGGGGGGTTGAGGCCATAAACTGCAGGCCCTGCACGAGTAGAGAGAGAAGAGAGGTTTTCACATACTCTGCTCCTAAATGGAAGATGTTAATATCATCAAGGAGACTGATATCTCAAATGAGGACAACAACAGAGAAGACAAACATTTGGAAGGATGATGACTGCATCCAAATTAGAAGCAAGAGTGAGGATGGAGCAGCAAGAAGTAAAAAGGACTAAAGTCATTCATGGATCGGAGAAGACTAATGGCTCAGCTGTCAAGCATGAACTAAGGAGGCTGTTTCAGCTGTTGCTGGAGAAGTCTGTCTAAAGTGTCAAAGAAAAGAACTGGACAAAGAAAACATGGAGAAGTGAAGATGATGTGGATGGAGAAGAGATGATGATGTGGATGGAGCAAACAAATAAGAAGAGGAGTCTGATATTTGATCTACAGTGTACTAGCTGAGGCTGATGGACACTTATGCAGTACCAAAGATGATGTGAAAACGATGAATGCCAGATCTTGCAGATGTGTGAAATGGCTGTTGTTGCATTCTGATGTTTGAGTGAAGCAGTGTGCAAGAGGCATATGAGGTGCTGAGGTACAGAATGCCAAGATAATGACATCATCAGACAAGAGGAAGTGGAAGCTGATGTGAGACTGGATGGAGATGTTATGCAGTGCAATCTCAAGCCCGTGTGGAACAGTAGTGTGCTTTACTAGCATTCACCTGTAGATCTGGGTTCTATAATAAAAAGTGAGGGATTTGGTAACAACATCATATAGAGGGTTTGGATGTATTTTACAGTAGGGTATTAGAAAAACAGAGACTGTGTAGAAAAAGTTTTGGTTGCAAAAGTAAATTAGATAGGGCTGTAGGAGCTTGTGTTTTAGTGAGAATAGGGGTGCATGTACCATAGTGATGTAGGGTTAATGAAATTTGTAGGGCAATGTAACAATAATATATCAGAGATAGTATAGGTATGGAGGATAGGAAAAGTATTAAAATATTGAATACAGGCTACTATCGAATAGTCTAGCAGACACTAGAAGTTGTACAGTAACTGATTGGGAATCAGTGAGGTTTAGTTAGGCATGAGGGAAAGTGTATGTGTATGAAATTGCCACAAGGATACTGTGAGTTTAGTTACTAATAAGATAAGTGTAGTATGTTCAAATAATTTGAAGTGATATAAAAGTGGAAGTTTTTTGTATCCTAATTATTTTGAGATTTTGCAGACTAGAGAAAATATAAGTAGGCATTTATTGCTGTTCTGTAGACTATGATAGAGAAACATGAGGAGTTTAATACAGAGAAGTGTCATGTGGTGGAAAGAGCAGACGCTCACAGAGAGTAGAGTAGGGTTTATTATTGTGATAGCAATAAACACTAGCGAAGCATGAATGCTAGGTATGCAGACTAGGTTGGTAGTATTTTTGCAGTGAGTTAACTAAATGGAACTGTTTAGGTAGAGTTTAGTGTGATTCAAGATAGCTGAAGTGGATCAAAGCGCTGGTGGAGCGTGAGGGATTGGCTGACTAGGAGCAGAAGACGGTCATGTGAGAGTCTGTTGGATTGTGGGAAATGGAGTCTGTATTATTAGAAGCAGGATGTGCGTTAGTATGAGTGACCAAAAGTTGGAGTAAAAATCTGAATGAATAAATAATATAGGTCAGGGGTCTGTAGGACTAATGGAAGTTGATGTAACAGCAGAGCTGTTGTTATTTTAAGTATGGCAGAGTGTAATAAATAATGGATTGGTGATTTTGTATTGGGAAAAGTGCCACTTAGAAGACTAGTGCATGACAATTAGAAAATTTGAGGGGTATCTAGCATGCGATGATGAAATAGAATACATTAGATGTGTAGAAAATGTTAGATGTAATGTGTATGCAACGTCTGCTCTGATCAGTCTGAACTGTTTGAAGTAGAATTGTATATAGCAGGAAGGGTTAATGCAGTATGAGAGATAAATAATGAATTGCGTATGTTGTTGACTGGATTGTCTTTAGTGTCAACAAGTGATAGAAGAACTGAGTATGACTTATAGTGGATGCGTCTGAGTTTACAATACATAAGTGTTGAGAATTAATTTGGCAGAAAGGATGATTACGCCTGATGATATTGGGAGAGTTTTGATTTTGAATGATTGTTGTGGAAAAGATATCTATGTAACTGAAATAGCAGTGAAGTTGCTGTTAGACAAGGTCTGTTACTGGATAATGAATAATTTGAAACAACCTAATGAGCAAAAAAGTAGGACAAATCTGAAGCAAGCGTTGCTTTATGAAATTAGGGTGTGGACCCAAAAAGGGGAGTTGTTTTAAGGACATAGAGTTGAGTGGTCCTGTCTGATTACTATTTTAATTTAGGATGCTCATGGTTACAGTTAGTGAGCAAAGGGGGTATTTTATTGATTTTCTTTTCTGAGGTTTTCAAATGTATTTGCTAAAGTCATAATCTTATCAAATATAATAGTGCCACTTTTAGTTTGGGGTAAAGTTGGATGTGATCCTTTCAAATATAATAGTTCCTCCTTTAGATTCTGGGGAGAATTGGACTGGAGTACAATATGTGGCCGCCTGGGCAGAGGGGTCGCGAGTGAGTTTTTTCCTGTCTAGATTGATTGATGGACATTTCAGAAGGACAATACTGCCTGATAGGTTTTTCGCTCCCGCACTCCATAAAAGTTGCTAAGTGCTAAATTTAAGTTGTGACACATATAGGTGGGAGGAACAGGTATTATGTTATGTCTATAACCATTATTAATTATGTTATTCTCTTGAGTTTTGAGACTGATTAGCCTCAAAGGGGGGAATGAGGTGTATTTTATATAGATATTAATTCATATGTGTATTTTATTCATATGTGTGTTATGTGTTGTGGCCCCACTGTTAGGGAACACAATTCTGTAGAAGGCATTCAGAGGGGGTCAGTGTGCCCCTCAGAGACACATTCCTATGGACGGACATATGGAATGTGTTTATGTGAGGCTCTGTCCCGGGGAAGCACTCTTAAATGTATGGAAAGCTGTAAGGTTCCCAATGATAGGATGGGGAGGCCTGTCCAGCATAAGACGGAGGTTGGTGCTAAGGGTTAGAATGGGGTTTTAGTTCAATGTATATATTCTACCATGGGAGGGCTTAGCTCTCTCTCAGTATTTGAGAGATCAAAGTGGAAACAGATGTGCTGTATGTAAATCGCTGGGGTATTTAAACCTGAGGTTGGCGTAAAGAAGGGAGAAGAAGAATCAGCTACTTTTTCTCCGGGCATAATCGCGAAATGTCTGTACTGACACTACTCATTTCTTTGAATAAACCTTTTAATTAAACATGAGTTAGTGTCAACGGAGTTGTCATTTCGTCATCAGTGCTTCACCACGACAAAAGACACCTCATATATAATGAAACTTGATATATATATAATAAACTTGATTTATATATAATGAAACGATTTATATATATATATATATATATATAATAAACTTGATATATATATAATGAAACTTGATATATATATAATGAAACTCGATATATATATAATGAAACTTGATATATATATAATGAAACTTAAATGAAACCAGGGCAGGCCCTAGGACCCCCGATTTTCTCACTGGAGATCGGAAATAAACGCACACGCGCGTGCATGCGCTTACATGCTTATATTATTGTTTAGACAGTGTAAATCAAACACAAGTGTTAAAAGTAATAATAACGACGCGTCCTGTTGTTCTGACTTTTGTGTTTGTATTTGTGACGTGCACATATTTGCTCTATCTGCAAAAAATAAAATAAACAATGTGGGGAAGCGATTTTCGTACTGGACGTTGTAACGTTGTCATGTTAGTTATAGGGTTGCCAACCGTCCCGTAAAATATGGAATCGTTGCTTATTTGGAAACTAAACATCGCATTCTGTATTAAATTGATACAGGACGCGCTTTGTTCTGTATTTTTATCAATGGGAGAGAAATGCCGCAGATTAGACTGAGACGATGGCGATTTGTATGAAACAGAAGGAAACTGCTGCTGTCGTGGGAATAAGAAAGCGTCTGGTTATTGTTTTAAGTAGTATTTAAGTTGTGTGCGCAGACATATCAGCATAAACTTTTTACTATTTCAGTGTTTAAGTAGCGCAGTGGGCAGCGCGTCCAGAACCGGGGCTGCATGTCAGTGTAATGATGGATTATGTAAAAATGTTGTTTGCACTATTGAGAAAAAATGTTACATGATGTTCTTTACAGTGGGGGTTCTAGAGGGGCCAATTACTTAATAAAATGTGGGTTACTTTGGTGTGCAGCCTTGTCGCCGTGTGTTCGCAAGTTCGCAATTAGGGGGGTTGCCAAGCTGGTTGTCACACTGGCCCAACATCCCACCCCACACCCTATGCCTTCCGCCAACCCGCCAACTCGCCAGCCCAGGGTGTTCCTTATTTATGAAAGTTTTTCCACTCCTCCATGACGACATCACGGAGCTGGCGGATATTCGAGACTTTGCGCTCCTCCACCTTCCTCCAAGGTGGAGGAGCGCAAAGTCTCGAATATCCGCCAGCTCCGTGATGTCGTCATGGAGGAGTGGAAAAGCATTCCAGTGGCAACCTGTGAAGCTCTGGTAAACTCCATGCCAAGGAGAGTTAAGGCAGTTCTGGGAAATAATGGTGGCCACACAAAATATTGACACTTCAGGCTTGAGGATGCCCCAAAGATGTTCTATTGGGTTTAGGTCTGGAGACATGCTTGGCCAGTCCATCACCTTTACCCTCAGCCTCTTCAATAAAGCAGTGGTCGTCTTAGAGGTGTGTTTGGGGTCATTATCATGCTGGAACACTGCCCTGCGACCCAGTATCCGGAGGAAGGGGATCATGCTCTGCTTCAGTATTTCACAGTACATATTGGAGTTCATGTGTCCCTCAATGAAATGTAACTCCCCAACACTTGCTGCACCCATGCAGCCCCAGACCATGGCATTCCCACCACCATGCTTGACTGTAGGCATGACACACTTATCTTTGTACTCCTCACCTGATTGCCGCCACACATGCTTGAGACCATCTGAACCAAACAAATTAATCTTGGTCTCATCAGACCATAGGACATGGTTCCAGTAATCCATGTCCTTTGTTGACATGTCTTCAGAAAACTGTTTGCGGGCTTTCTTGTGTAGAGACTTCAGAAGAGGCTTCCTTCTGGGGTGACAGCCATGCAGACCAATTTGATGTAGTGTGCGGCGTATGGTCTGAGCACTGACAGGCTGACCCCCCACCTTTTCAATCTCTGCAGCAATGCTGACAGCACTCCTGCGCCTATCTTTCAAAGACAGCAGTTGGATGTGACGCTGAGCACGTGCACTCAGCTTCTTTGGACGACCAACGCGAGGTCTGTTCTGAGTGGACCCTGCTCTTTTAAAACGCTGGATGATCTTGGCCACTGTGCTGCAGCTCAGTTTCAGGGTGTTGGCAATCTTCTTGTAGCCTTGGCCATCTTCATGTAGCGCAACAATTCATCTTTTAAGATCCTCAGAGAGTTCTTTGCCATGAGGTGCCATGTTGGAACTTTCAGTGACCAGTATGAGAGAGTGTGAGAGCTGTACTACTAAATTGAACACACCTGCTCCCTATGCACACCTGAGACCTAGTAACACTAACAAATCACATGACATTTTGGAGGGAAAATGACAAGCAGTGCTCAATTTGGACATTTAGGGGTGTAGTCTCTTAGGGGTGTACTCACTTTTGTTGCCAGTGGTTTAGACATTAATGGCTGTATATTGAGTTATTTTGAGGGAATAATAAATTTACACTGTTATATAAGCTGCACACAGACTACTTTTCATTGTGTCAAAGTGTCATTTTGTCAGTGTTGTCCCATGAAAAGATATACTTAAATATCTGCAGAAATGTGAGGGGTGTACTTACTTTTGTGATACACTGTATATATATATATATATATATATATATGTATTTATATATATATAAGCTTCAATAATTACCTCAGCCTTAGTCTTATATATTAGTGGTAAGCTAGCAATACATTGCTTAGTAATCAAAACAGGAATTAAATAGCAAATTATTCTGTAACTGCTGATTTTTTATTTTTTTTTCAAATCTTCATTTAATTTAATTTACTAAGTCCCAAATTATAGACCTTTATTAACTCAACTAAAATGTGGTAGCTTAATGGTTCAGGCACTGGACTAGTTTGTTTGTTTGTTTATTAGGATTTTAACGTCATGTTTTACACTTTGGTTACATTCATGACAGGAACGGTAGTTACTCATTACACAATATTCATCAGTTCACAAGGTTATATCAAACACATGGACAATTTAGTATCTCCAATTCACCTTACTCGCCAGAGCACACGGAGGAAACCCACACGAACACAGGGAGAACATGCAAACTCCACACAGAAAGGACCCGGACCGCCCCACCTGGGGATCGAACCCAGGACCTTCTTGCTGTGAGGCAACAGTGCTACCCACTTAGCCACCGTGCCGCCCGTCTACCAATTGGTAATATAAAAACGCCCAATTAAAGAAGCTCATGGAAACTTACGGGACAAACCAAAAACTTAAGCTTTTGAAAAACTTTCAATTTCAGAAAACTGTAAAATCATCATATAAACAATCTTCATATAAAGGATGAACCAATGTAATATTCCACACAGGAAATAATTCAAAATTAAATAAATAATAAAGTAAACAAATACCTCTTTTTTCTTTCCTTGCTTGCTTGCAGTGGTGTAAAAAATTCCAAAAGTGCTTCACACTTAGCCAGGACATTATCAAAACAGCACATGTTTAAACCAACATGTCACGCTAAACAGATCACAAACAGTTATGTAAAATGTGCATGTTAATTTGGTGCTTGTGACTTTCACTCCAGGCTCACTCAATATCGCCGTATGTCACCCATAAGGTTTCTCTTACCCTTCTATTCCTGCTACATTTTTAGGAAATCTCTTATTGCCATCTCCACTTCAGTTTTCTCCAACCGACATAAAAATACAACCTCTCACATAGTTTTTAATTGTTATGCTCATCCTCTCTCCCTTTTGTTAGGGTGCCTGCGGCGTCTGGTGAACATACCACCAGTTCCAGTTACAGAACGCCGAACAGCAAGGCCTCTAATAGCAGGCCGGCTGATTAGGGCGAACGACCTGCAGCTGCGTTCGGCGTATTTAAGCGGGCGTCACATGGCTGCAGGCGTCGCAACTTTTGTTTTGGTCACGCTGCATGGCGGTGCAGTTACGCTCCTTTTGTAGGGACAGCGAGTATGCCCGGGCATCAAATAGGACGGTCGGGTGTGTAAGCTGGAAGGCTGAGGTAGACAGGGTCTTTTCTTTTCTCCTGTTTAGGGATAGCCTGGTGTGACTTCGCGCAGCCCTCACGCTGCTGTTTTGTTTCGGCGCCTATTGCTAGTCCTTACCTGTAACGGTAGCAGGAGGCTAGCGTTAGCATAGCCGCCGGTTCAGCAGGAGCATTTGATCTGTTCCCCGTGACCGACTCGTCACTGCGAACGCCTCGCAGCCAGGCAACCTGGGTTCGCGTCTCGCTTTTGTGTTTTTTGTAATCTTTTTGTTTTTTTTCTATTTCAGTTGCCTGCGGCATCAGCAACACCAATCGGGATTCGCCCTATTTTTTTTTTGTTCTTCCTTTTTGCCTCCCATGTTTATTGTTAATTATTATAAATAAAAGTATTATTTTTTCTCTGCACCTTTGGGTCCAGTGCCTCTCTTTGTAACACCTTTTGTGAACATTCTGAAGTCTGTTAAAACATTCAGACATCAATCATTAGAAACTAAGACCATGCCACTCCCTACAACACATAATCATAACAGTTCAACATATGGATCCAAAAAGATTTTTTTTTTTAGCTCCAAGCCTTCTTCTTTGCCACTTCAGAGCATTTCACTCAAAGACAATGTGGTGTCTACACTGTCCCTTCAAATTTCAGCCTTTCCAGTTCCATTACACGTTTTTGTAGAACCTCAAATGTGTACTTAAGGGTTGTTGGGTAGCTCAAGTCCAAGGAGTACATAAGGCCAAACGTTACCAAGGTCGCGAAGCACTTCCACACCTTCGATGATTATTTCAACATCTTCCAGCTAATCTGTAGGTTCTGCACCTTCCTTCTGTAAGATTCCTAGGATTGTCGGACATCAAGTGAGTATGGGTATCTGACAACACAAGATGTTTCAAAACACTTTTTACTTCTAGTGGTGCTACCCCCTCTAGTATTTCATGCATTATATCTTGAGGGGTTTGCTTGATCAGTCTGCTTTTCCTGTTAACTCCATTTGTGGTTTTCAAGCTGTTTCTTAGATAGTCGGTAGTTGCCTTCTCGATTTTCATTACACTGTCTAATGTGCCTGCCTAATGTCCGTTGGACAAAGCTGTCCTCCTCAAAGTGAACCTGTATGTCTTCAAAATTGCACTCAGTGTCTGCATTTACAGAATGAAAATCCAACTCCCTCTCTAAACCCTGATACCTCATGCTGAGCCAAGGTGTCACCACAAAGAGAGACTAATGCACCATATACAACTCTCTCCCCATCAACTATATATGATTGTCACACCATTGTACAGCATATTTAGATCTTCATGTATTCTTTCCAATATCACATCACCACCACACTGAGCAATATCAGTTGCTTTTGCAATGGCAAGTAGACGGATAGCATCCCAATTAGACCTGTATTTAGGATTTATATTCCCTAAAGTATAGTACACCATTAGAAGTTTGTTTTTTGAGGTATGCGACCCCAGGGGATTACACAGTTCTATTTCATCAGTATCAGCTGTAGGGCGTTGGGTCTAACAGAGAATAACGGATGCAATTTCAAAGTATCGCCATCAATGATGTTCTTTAGAAATCCAGCCCTGCACTTTTCTGGACCTTTGTCAAACGTGGCTAGAACCAGAGGATGTGAAAGTAACTGTTCCAAGCTTTTGACTACAGGAATGTAGTAAAAGAATTGGGATCTTATAGCTAGAGCCCGAGATGATCCCTGTCTTTTATAGCATGCAGACTGAGCAATCTCAACTTCTTCTGCTTCAACTACCTCAAACAGCTCCTTGATATTCGAGTCCTGCATATACGTAGTGGAAACTCCGACAAATGGGTCTTCAAAATTATCAAAAAATGTCCATTGCTTCACTAAGCAGCTGATCTGTAACTTCTAAATGTCTCTGAAATACCAGTGCCATCTAATTATTTAAAGTGTCCAGCAATGAGGCTTGGTAGTGCTGCACTCCTGTTACAATGTCATTGACAGCACTCTGAGAAAAACAAAACAAAAAACACATTTTAATATCCACACTTTATACATACTACATATAGTTAAATAAAGTTCATAATCTTATCATAACTCCAAATACTATCACCACTATTAACTAGCTATTGCATTTATTCATACTACAAAACACCAGTTCCGATTGTGAGGGTGATTTTTTTTTAATTCTGCAGTAAAAAAAAAACACACACTTTCTAGCTAATTCCCTCGCATTTCCCTCATAATTCCTTACCTGCATATGTTAATGTAGATGAAAACTTGACAAATGAAATATGATGGTGGAAATGATGGTGGGAAATAATTAGGAAACAGTTAAACAGGTGGCTGTTTATTAGTAAAAACAGCATGGCGCACATGTTTAGCATGGCCCTGTCTGTAAATCAAGTGACCCAATATGGGATCCTGACACCTAGTTTGGGAACCCCTGTTATAGTATCATATAATGAACATATACTGTCATGAGCTGTCATGACAGATTATGAGATCTGCCATGAAATAAATATATTATACAGAAACATGTATAATATATTTTAGGTCAGGTCAATCTGCACGCTTATTTCAAAACTCATTCAAAAATGTTGAAATTGCATTTAAGGCTCGTTATTATCATTCAAATTATGCTGACAATGGTTTCATTCATGAATAGTAAATTTAGCTTTGCTCTTCAGGAGGGGCAGCAGGCAGAAATTGTCCATCAAGAGAATGCAGGTTCAGGTGACAGAGGACTGGCTGCTCTACAAGTGAACCTCAGTATCTCAGAAACTCCTAGGCCCAACATTCCTGAAAATCCTAGGCGTAATGTGCAAAAACATTGGTTCCCCCAAGAACCCTGCAGCTACCCAATCCTGAATATGTTGTATACACTGACAGTGAGCTAGAACACATTAGAAAGCAGTATTTTGAAATGTGACGACTGGACAAGAAGGTGGATGCATGCTTTCAAAAGAACTTTGCTGCCGATTAGTGAGGAACACAGTCACCAACATGGTGTCTATCATCAGAGCAACAACTACTGAATTTATGTATCCATCCAGAAATGAGGTCTAAGCAATGGCAAAGACACCGGTAAAGTATTATCCCATGCTTCATGATAACTTGTCAGTAATGTCATGAAATCCAACTTCAAATTTTTCAGTGCTGGTAAACACATTGCACCATGCATACCATGTACTGTTGTGTTTTTAATTGGAAAGATCACTTTACTTCAGTTAAAAGTTAACAAATTTGTTTATTATAAATTGTAGGAAAGTCAAGGGTACAACAGCTCGGCCAAGGACTCTCTTTTACCTAATATCAGGCGCATGCAAAAAAAGAGCCCAGATTGTCTCTCTATACACACTCTTATAGTCCCCTTATCTATGCCGGGGGCGTGCTCACATTCTTACACATTCTTTGTTCTCAAACTGATTTCATCAAGTCTTAATCAACTAAGGCATAGTCCAGTGTCTTTCTGCTGCAGTCAGCATACATGTCAGCTGACCCATACACACTGGTTTTTTACTTATCTTAACCCCTTATACATAACATTCTGTGCCTTCGGCCTTCATTTACTTTACAGTATCATAATCAAGTTTTACATTGTTCATTTAATAATCTTACACATCCCACCTCTACAACTGCAAAAAATCCTGAATTGTTCATGGTCTCAATTTCAGCCACTGCTGCCTTCTCACATTCTTGGAAACATTCAATGGCTTTAAGCGCAGTTTCAATGGCATTTGCTATGGTTTCTGCTGTTCTGTGGGTCTTTTCCATAGCTTTGCATTTAGTTGAGAACCACCTTCTGTACACCTGACCTTTGGTGTCAAGAATATAGGAGTTGTTAGGCATTTTATATGCTGCAATGTCTGCCCAGCGTTCTGCCTCTTCAAATTTTCATGACTGTAACAGAGACGAGCTAGTTGCTGGGCAAAAAAAGGCATCCTTGTTGAATCTTTTGTATGCTTGATTAAGAAGCTCAATGGCTTTTTCTGGTGATTCCTTTTCTCTCACATGCTCAATGAGGAGAGGAAAAAGGCTGTCAGATTCATCACCTTTGCTGATCCTGTGACGTTGCATGAACAAAGCACGAAGAAACTTCATGTATTCTACTCTTCCAAATCTGTGCTCAAAGAGTACATCACTGTTGAGAAGATCAAGTGCAAGGTCACTTTGTTGTTTGTCCCTCAAAAGCTGATTCAGAATTTCCTTTGCAACCAATAGATGAATGATTCTGATAGATTCAATGTTGGTCCTTTCATCTCTTAAAAATATTAAGATTACTTTAGCCTGATCACCCCCCAGTGCAGACTCAAATGCATGTTGTTGAAATCTGTCCATGCAAAAAGATAAATTAAGGAGGGCTTCACTGTGTGACAGAGAAATAAAGGAGTTCTGTACATAGGTGTTAAGCAGAGCTACATAGAGAATGAGCTGGGTGACAACAGATGCATGATCAATGTCCTGTAGCAAATGCCTTACAAACTTCTCGACATATTTAGCAATTATCTTATCTTTAAATTCCAGGCCCATCAAAATAAATGTCAGAATAAATTCCGGTTGGAACCCTTGTTTAAGTTTTTGTAGTTTACCTTCAAATAGTGTTCTTTCTTCTGATGAAAGTTTGTGAGTGACAGACACATTCAGCAGAGGAGACTCTTTACACATTTTCTCTGGAGTATATGATCGTCTACAACTGAGAAGAATGAAGCATGGTGTTCCATATGCAATTTTCTTTGTGTGAACAGCCACATCTAGTTCAATTTTCAAGTCCTCTAAGTACTCTTTGTCACAATCCTCAACAAGTAAGAGAACAGGAAGGCATTTCTGTGGATCTTTTTCCTCATACTCCTGAAGTTTAACAGCATGTTCTGAAACTGTGCCAACAGGATATGATGGTTTTACAACTGCACACCTTAAATCCTTTCTGTGAGTCCAAAGAATCTGTCTTGCTACTGTACTCCCACCACTGCCAGGATGATGGCATATGTTGATGCAACTGACGGGCATCTGATCTGGACTCCATTTAAGAGAATCCTTTAGAAGTCTTGTCACTTCACTGTAAGCATCTCTTTGAATTACATCCCCAACATACTTTTTCTCTGCAAGCCATAAATTCATCCATGTCACTTTTGCTCCAAGATAACACTAATTTTTATAAAATAAAATTAATTAACTCATGCCTGGTGTCATCACACTGATTGGCACTTAAAATCTATAAATAACACATCCTTTCCTCCTTGTAGGTCTCAAGACAACATTCCCCTTTGACATAAACAGGTAAACGCTTAGTCGGTCTAGTAGTTGTGGTCTGGGTTTTCTGGAGAGTTGCATTGATGTGGCTCATTTTCATCCCAACAACACCTGAACGCTTTACAGTTTCCTTGTCACAGTTTCCTTGTCACATAATCCAAGAGCAAAGTTTTCCCATTTTTTAAAGTTTTCCACCGATTCTGAGATGCATATGATGTCTTCATGGCCATTCATGTCTGTGAAAAACTCGTAGAATGTGTTCAGTAGTGTAACGTGGGGGCTAGGCCAAGACAGAGAGGGGCGGACACACAAGCAGAGATGTGAAAACAAAACCAAGATTTATTAAAACCAAGACAGGACAAACAGAACAAACAAGGCTAAACAAGACTAAACACAGCTAAACAAGGCTAACAAAGGCTAAACAGGCTAACTAAGGCTAAACAGGCTAACAATGCTAACTAAGACCAAACAGGCTAACAATGCTAACCAACAAGATAAAGCTAACACACAGAAACAGGCTAACAAAACAGGATCAGGCTAACAAAACACAGGCAACAGAAATTTAAACTCAATAAACCAAACAAACAGACCGGATAAGACAGACAGGAGCAAGGCACAAGGAGCTAGGCACAAGGAGCTAGGCACAAGGAGCTAGGCACAAGGAGCAAAACAGGGTTCAGACACCTGCCAAACAGAGTCACAAAAAGCTCCAAACCAAACTGACAGAGTAACAGGAAATCAAACAGAGTTACCAGAATAGTTCCCAAAGTGTGTTCTCCAGCTTCCCTCTTAAATAAGGGTGAACTGAACCGGTTCTGTTCAGGTTTCTCAGAACCTTGGTGTTCTGTAGAGAACCGACGTGCGTTTCCACCAGTTTTTGAGAACCAAGCAGCGTCATTAACGGTGGGCGCTACTTAATGAAAGTTGAGAGTAGTAATATCATGGCGGAGCGTGTAGATTATGTGCGAGCATTTGTGCTGCTATTACAGATGTTCGTTTTTATGCAAAAAGCATGGATCAGCTGTTGGTGATAAGAAGACGTGACGTGTTTGTCTCAGTTGTTGTTTTCTTTAGTTTATTGACGTGAGAAGCGTTTTGCGCTTCGGTTTCACCGCGACTCTCGGCGCAAAATAGCCGCTTTGCTCAGCGCTCGGCTTGAGCAGTGAAACATCACTAAAGTTCCACAACATGAACAAACATCTGTGTGAAATAAACATCAAATCTGCTCTAAAATACCACATGTATCTGTGTTAGCTGGATTTACTTCACGTGTGTTTATGCAGCTCGGGGAGTCGAAAAAGCTTCATGCTTAATTTTTCATGTTAAGCATTTTCCGTTCTGTCCGGGTCACTTTTATCACGTCATATCACACAGTTCATCTTTTAAAAGGCACTTTGAAAATATCAGCGGCAAACTGGCTCAAAATATAATCAGGTGAACTTTAAAAGAAAAAAATTCAGCATCAGTGGACGCCATTGTTGCTAACGCTATGTTGTACAACATGACACGCCCACAGACGGATGTCACGGTTCGGGCTGAAAAAAAGTATTCTGTTGTGCCAGATTGGCCTGCTAGTTTGCTGTCTGGCACCTCTTTTTTTCTGTGGAAACACGCGGAACTAGTTCAAAATCAAGTTCATGAATCAGAACGGCCCCCGTTCCGCGGCGGTGGAAAAGGGGTAAGTGTGTGCTCCCGGAGAGGTGGGCGTGGCACCTAAATGAGTTCCAAAAATGTGACAGTAGCCCCCCCCCCCCGTAGGCACGACTCCTGGCGTGCCCAAAAACAAAAAGGAGGTCCTGGTCATTCAAAGTCAGTTCCGAGGCAGGCATGACAAAAGTGCTGGAATGCAGGACAGGATACCAAATGTGCTGCCTGTGAGCGCAGATAAGAGACCTGAAGCGCCTTTAGGGGGTGTCGATGAGGAGCCTGAGGCACCAACTTGGAGACCTAAAGCGCCATCCGTGGGCGCCCACAAGAGACCAGCAGCGCCGTCGGAGGGTGCAGACGAGAGACCAGAAGCGACATCAATGGGTGCCAACGAGAGATCAGAAGCACCGTCGAGGGGTGCCAATGAGAGATCAGAAGCACCATTGAGGGATGCCAACGAGAGATCAGAAGCGCCGTCGGGGGACGCCAACGAGAGATCAGAAGCGACGTCGGGGAACGCCAACGAGAGATCAGAAGCACCGTCGTGGGGTGCCAACGAGAGATCAGAAGCGCCGTCGGGGAACGCCAACGAGAGATCAGAAGCGCCGTCGAGGGGTGCCAACGAGAGATCAGAAGCGCCATCGGGGGACGCCAATGAGAGATCAGAAGCGCCGTCGGGGAACGCCAACGAGAGATCAGAAGCGCCGTCGGGGAACACCAACGAGAGATCAAAAGCGCCGTCGGGGGACGCCAATGAGAGATCAGAAGCGCCGTCGGGGAACGCCAACGAGAGTTCAGAAGCGCCGTCGGGGGACGCCAACGAGATATCAGAAGCGCCGTCGGGGGATGCCAACCAGATATCAGAAGCGCCGTCGGGGGGCGCTGACGAGGAACCGGAAACACCTTCTAGGGGTGCCAACAACAGTTCAGAAGCGCCGTCGGGGGCGCCAACGAGAGTTCAAAAGCGCTGTCGGAAGGCGCCAACGAGAGTTCAGAAGCGCTGTCGGAAGGCGCCAAGGAGAGTTTAGAAGCGCCGTCAGTGGGCGCCAACGAGAGTTCAGAAGCACCATCGGGGAGCGCTGACGAGAGACCAGAAGTTCCCTTTGGGGGCACCAACTTGAGACCAGAAGAACCCTCAGGAGGCACTGACATAAGAACTAGAGAGCCCTCTAGGGGCACCATCTTGGAGCACAGCACTAGCTGCGAGGCGTCGGGGGTCAGCTGCATGGAGCCTGGCAAAGAGGCGTCTTGAATCAGCTGCTTGGAGCCTGACGAGGCGTCTTGAATCAGCTGCTTGGAGCCTGGCGAGGCATCTTGAGTCAGCAACGGGTTTCTTGGGTAATTAGCCAAACTTGGAGATAACTTTGACATGGTTGACTCTGACTGGATGGCGGGAGGACCCGAGACAACAACCCCATGAGCTTTCGAACCCTGATCTGCTGACTTAAATTTACGACTGACAGAGACAGACGAACATGGAACAAGACTAGACAAACCAGTACTCATGAAACCTGATACAGACACAGGACAGACTTGGACAGACAGACCAGGACAAGACATGACAGACTGACTGACTTGATCAGACAAACCAGGCCTAATGGAAGCGGACAAGGAGGCAGGATAGATCTGGACAGACGGACAAGGACAAGGTATGACAGGCTGACTGACATAATTAACAATAGACTGACTGACAGAATTAACATGGTTTGGTAAATTCATGGGACTACCTTGAATTGGCGAACATGACAAAACAGACTGAACAGGCACAGGACTGGAACAAACTTGACTGGACCGGAACAGGGGTAAATCAGGACTAGACAAACTAGAACTCCTGGAACCTGACATAGACACAGGACAGTCTTGAACAGACGAACAAGACATGACAGGCTGACTGACTGAACAAGACTGACCAGACAAATTAGGACTTACAGAATCTGACAAAGAAACAGGACGGACTTGGCAAGGCAGAACTTGAACCAACGGACATGAAGAAACAGGCTGAACTGGCAGGGGCTTCGAACGAACTTCAACAGACCGAACAGGAGCTGGCGGAAAAACACAAGTAGGCAGTTGTAGCCTAGCTACAGGTTAAGGTCCTGGACTAGTAAGCAGAGGGTCGCTGGTTCAAACCCAACCACTGTCAGGATGCCACTGTCACTTGCCCTTGAGCAAGGCCCTTAACCCTCAATTGCTTAGACTGTATAATGTAAGTCACTTTGGATAAAAGCGTCTGCTAAATGCTGGAAATGTAACAAGATCCCCTGGTACTTTTAGGGTCATTACAAGAAACAGGCAAAACAGACGGAAACATCGCTGGAACAGAAGCCAGCGGAGAGACATAGGGACCCCTGGAGCCTTTGGGGTCATTATGGAGAACAGGACTAACCACAAGATCCTGACTGGCTCTGAACATAGACGTGGGACACTCACGAGCATTTTTAGCGGGCACTGGCGCCCGGATCACATCGGCAGTGGGTACTGGGGATACCTTAATATCCCCAGCCGGCACTGGATGCCGGGCATAAGCTGCAGTGGGCACTTTGCTGTGTAGAGCGTCTCCAATGGGTACAGGAGGTTGGGTAAACTTCCCTACACCAAACCCGTAAGGGTTTCTTCGTGAAAATTTGGCTTGCATGAGGCCCTCAAACACTTGCACAGAGTTCAGCTCAGCTCCCTTCTCAGACCAGATCTGCCTAGCCCATTCACCCCTCAGCCGAGACATCATGAACAACACCTGTTGTTTTTCAGTAGGCTAAGGGTCACTGAGGTACTGCAGGTAGAGCTGGCTCTGAGGAAGGAAACCTTAAACACTGTGGTTGCTTCCATCATAAGGAGCTGGCCTACCAAGCGTGAAGGTCTGAGGGAACCACATGGATCCAAATTCAGGGAACACCTGAACAAAAAACATCTCGCTTTGTCCTAAATTAGGGGAACTATTATGTAACGTGGGGGCTAGGCCGAGACAGAGAGGGGTGGACACACACGCAGAGATGTGAAAACAAAACCAAGATTTATTAGAAACAAGACAGGACAAACAAAACAAACAAGGCTAAACAAGACTAAACACAGCTAAACAAGGTGAACTAGGCTAAACAAGGATAAACAGGCTAACGAGGCTCACTAATGCTAAACGGGCTAACTAAGGCTAAACAGGCTAACAAGGCACAAGGAGCAAGGCACAAGGAGCAAGGCACAAGGAGCAAGGCACAAGGAGCAAGGCACAAGGAGCAAGGCACAAGGAGCAAGGCACAAGGAGCAAGGCACAAGGAGCAAACAGGGTTCAGAAACCTGCCAAACAAACAGAGTCACAAAAAGAGTTCCCCAAAGTCTGTTCTCCAGCTTCCCTCTTAAATAGGGGCAGCTGGGGCTAATCACTTGAAAGGACCAATCATGAACGAGGGCGTGGCAGGAGACTGAGAGTAAGAGGAGGGCGTGGCACACAAACAGTCCACTTGCTCAGTGAGCTGAGGAGCTCTAGGAGCACACAGAGGCTGGATATGTGACAGCAGTTTACAGGGTCGATGTTATGTCTGAAAGTACCACAACGTGACAACTTATTTCAAAAGCCTTACAGTACATGACTACATCTTTGAAATATAGTAAAATAAAAATAAAACTTGTTTTACTTGGTAAACGTTACCAGATAAAATATATCTGTTTAAAAAGCAAACAGCTCCACCTAGTGAGAACAAAACACTTATCACATGAAAGAGTTTTTGTGCAGCATCACTGGAGTTGCTGTTACTGTGGGCTCCATGGCGCAGTAACACAGAGCAGAATCTGTTACAGCTGCAGAGGAGATCTTCAGCTCCACTTTATGCAGCCGTAGCTGTTACCTTACTGTTTTAGTGAAAGTGCTACCGTCACCAGTTTCTGAAATTGTCCTTGGTTTCCGTATTCTGTCACTTACATTGTTGCGGTTGACATGTTCAACTCTTGTCTTAAGCTGATTAACAAGTGAATAGTAACCTATTCCCAATTGTTCTCCGTCCTCTGTTGTGTCACCGAAGGTCAAAGGATATTTTGACACAATCTCTTATGCTACTTCTGCACAGGCAGCCCTGTTTGGGTTTGGACAGTGATTCTGCATGGCACTCACCACAGTTCTCACCATGGCTCTTCTATCTGCAGGGTTAGCTCTCTCCCCTCTTGATAAAGCCAGTGTGAGAGAACCAGGCATCTTGTCCCAAGGAATTACTAACTGGCTGATCCGTCAGTTCTGTGTTTTTATAAAAGAGGATCCAGGATAGTGAGGCAATGTAGGATTTGATGTGTGGACATGTTCATCTGTCATTAATATGTCCAAGGAAGAGAGGGACACTGCCTGTTCAGATATACTGCTGTAACCAGTGTCTCGATCATTCAGATCTTTAAAATCAAAGAAACAAAACATATTTACAGGTTTTGGTTATTTACAGTATATACATGCTGCCAATAAAATAACTGGTATGCTTTGAGCTATTTTGCCACTGACCACATGGAAAACTAGTAGTGACATTATAAACCAATCATAAAATCATTTTAAAGCTTTTGTGTCTCAAACTGCATTTAGGCAGATGACTCTTACAATATCCATCATCACATTCTTTTACATGTACATTTCTCACCTTTTTGTTTGAAAGTCTGGATGACTTTATGACAGTGTATTGGGGTTAAATGATGCTGCAAGTCATCCTTCTCAACATAGGCTAGGTCCTCTTTCTTTGTGACTCCAACCACTAATGAAAGGTATTCAACAACAACCATCAACTTCTCATGGTCCAGTTCAGGTAGGGCTCTCTGAATTTCCTGAATGCATTCAACATCCATACCTAAAATGTAGAACACACTGAATGGTGCAAGCAAACAACAGTGAGGTCCATGACATTGTACACTGGCAGTGGATAATAGTCCTGCAGACTATCTGCATTAATTTACACATATTTACTTTCTGACCGACACAGGTAGTAGACCCCAAGATCAATTAAGAAGACTGAGTGATGTACCAAAACAACAAAGTGCACCTGTTTATCATCAATGAGGATCAGTGATATTTTCCCAAAGACCAAAGTGTCACCAGTGTGCTCTATAACAACAAGGCCTTTGGTGTACTTTGTCCCTTTGTATACCACTGCTGAAACCTCTGAAGTTTTGTGTTTATCAATATCAGATGACTTTAGCACACTCTGTAGATCCCTGTTGTATGATTGTTCATCAATTTCATTTGCTTCACCAGCAACCTGGATGGGAGGTGGAAACAACTGACCACTACCTAAGTATGACTGCAGAAGCTGGTGTCTTTCTGCCAGAGTTTTACTTAAGTGCAAAAAATTGTGAAGTTTTCGGGCACATTCCTTGAAATAGGAGTGCTTGCTCTCAAACCTCAGTGTCCACAAGCGTATCAGTGGTCCAAATTTAAGGATAAGGTCCGGATAATGCAACAAGTAGTGATGCTTTGGTTTGAGAGAGTGGTCAGGGAACATGCTTTTGCGCAAATTCATATATTCCTCTAGCAACACTTTCAGATAGGCAACCTCATTCACATGAATTTTTGGAGCACAGATTAATTAAACTATTTCCTTTAGTTTAGGGCACAACAGCCAAACCTTACTTTCAAGAGGACATTTAATCCACCTGCTGACATAGACTGGTAAAAGACGTAAGAGGCACCAATTCTGCACTGCCGAACCACTGAGCTGTTTAGCATTTTCCTGTATCTCACATGGTTGATTGCGATAATCATTGCCTAGAAGTTTTGTCTGTAAGATTGCCCGATTTACCTGGTCATAGGTGAAATGCTTTTCAGATCTTACCAAATATTCAATGTACAGGGCCAAATCACTGGCTACTATTCCCTCAAAAAGATCATGCCCAAGACAAGGAGGAAGGCCAGAGCAGACATGAAAAGACTTCAGTAAATTGAAACTTGAATCAAACTTGATTCCATCTATTATATCATTGTCAGAGGTCAGTTGTTGAACACTTTCATTATAATTTGCAGGTGTTCTTTTTGGGCCAAATGCCAGGGGTGATTTGGCAAATGTCTCCCTGTCAATCAAGCAGTACCTACAAAAGTTTTTGCTAGTGCTGAAATTTTCAGTAAATCCACCAATACAGTGGGAACCAAGATTATCACCACATGTGGCAATCAGTGAAGCCCGCAGGTTGCTGCCATCCTCCAGCTGAAATCCTGAATCCTCCAAGTATTTTAGGTTAGCAATAGAGACAAATACTTTGTCTTGACCAAAATACTTAAAATCCTGCTCTCTGCAAAGCAAAACAAGTTGGGTTGGATCAACAGTTGAACGGTTTTGTGGCAATATTTCCCCAAGTGTCATGTACATGGCCATGATTTTATGTTTCTTTTTGCCAGAGCCTAGGGGGTTTGTCACTTCAAATGAATCCTGGTACAGGATAACTGATACAGAAGAGGGTGATTCCCCTAAAATGACATTTGTTTTTATGTTTCTGCTATCATTAACATCATTTAAAACCATATCCCTGTGGAAATGTATTTTTGATTGTGAATACTGGGCTCTCACAGTGGATTGCCTAAACAAAGCAGAGAGTGTCCTTTAGTGGGACATACTGACAAAAGCGTTCTTTACCACTTTTGTCTGTTCCTAGGTACATCTGAGCAGGTGCAACATAATCAAATTTTTCTTTGAAATATGTTTTCCTCATTCTGTCTGATCTTAAAGCACCCTTATTGTGAATAGTGAAAAGATCCTCTTGTTCAAGCTCTTTGACTATGTTCTGTATTTCATCCTTGGGAATGTTTAACGCTGTCAGCTTCTGCTCTACTTTTTCAAACACCTGCTTCATTCCACTGCTATGGACCTCCTAAAACTCATCAATAATTGACTGTATTGTTGTGGCTGGCAAAAGTAGTTTGGCTTGCATTTTTAAATAAAACAAAGCCAAGTTCTTTAGAAATGTGTCAGGGTTAAAATCTGCATTTGTTCCATCACTGTAAAGAGATGAACAGGCAGGCTCATCTTCGACTTGTGGGTTGTAAATCTGAATGTCAGTATCTTGTGGTGCATGTGGTTGCATTGCAGTTGACTGCCTGTGTTTTCTAGATATGTGTGTGGCAAAGGATGACCTCACTCTAAAATCTTTTGAGCATCCCTCAATAGGACAGTTGACTTTCTTGCCATTCCGTATGTGGTCTTAAATGAATGCAGAGCAAGGAAAAATTATCAGCCACATAATCACACCCTTGAACACTACATTTGTGGTTACCACTAAGCTGATACATGTTTTTGTTCTGTGACACAGAAGGTATGTGATTTCTCTGCAAGTGGGACTTTAATGCAGAAAATGTCCTGAAATTGCTTGGACACTGTTCTATGCCACATGGAAACCTGTAGTTGGCCAAGTTTTGATGGCTTTTCACATGAGCACAAAAAGTTTTAAAATCGGTAGTGCAGTCGCTCTCTGGAGGAAAATTATATCTATGGAATATTTGCCATCATGTACATGTATATCCAGCACATTCTCTATACTTATAAAAGCAACACTCTTGTACAAGTAGTTCCTATGCTATCAACCTTTCCATTTAACGTTTCCCCAACAACCATGCCTGAATTCTGTGCAACTGCTGTAAAGGGGAAAAATAAATTTCTTATGGCTTGAAAATCACGTGATATGTGTATGCAGCTCTCAGAACTCCAGTTCCCAAAAGGCTTAGCACTGATTAGTGCTAATCAGGCACACCTGCAGGGTGCTGCATAAAAGGCTCACACAAACCTTTGCTCAGTGCTGCACCTTTGTAGAGGGGCAGACGGTAAGGAAAAGAAAGAGAAAAGAAAAGAAAGCTGAAACAAAGGAAAATAATTATAGATTAACTGAGATAATTTGTGTTTAAAAGAGAGTTCAGCTCCTTGTCATTTAAGTTTATTTATTAACAAAAAAATTTTTTTTTAAACAAATCTCCCTTTGTTTAAGCACGCCATTTTTTTGGCGTCTCCTTTGTTTGCTGTTCATGCCGTTTTACCACTGCCTTTTGAGTTCGTTTTCCATGTGCTTTGCCTCTCCTCATGTAGAGCAGTGGTAAAGCACAGCTCCCTGGTTCCCTGAGTTACTGGTTCGAATCCAGCCTCAGACACTTAACACTAAAAGTACACAAGCACACTCACTACACCTCATACCTTGTTTTTATTATATATTAGTCCACATTCACAGGTTACCTGTAAAAATAAATAAACCTAGCTCTTGGGTCCACCACCCACCCTTCCTGTAACAATATGTCATGCTTTCTAAATTTAAGTCGTAAAAATCATGAATATTTATACACTTATGATGAATGAACACTGCATAAGCTCTTGTAGAACAGTCGCCATTTTAACTAATTTAGCGCTTTCAAATCATGAACAAAATTTACTGCATGCTAATACTAAATTTAGAAAGGTGCCCATCCAACAATAGCTTAATAGTTTTAAAAAGCCAGTGTTCACGTTACTGTTTTAACATTTGAATTAGTTATTTTTCCAATTATTAACATTAACTTAGCTAATGTTAACCTCTGACTGATGTTATAAACAGCATGAAAGAGATTACCACTATCCAGATATTAGCTACTATGCTAGCACTGTCGTGTCGTAAATTTACCTGAACTTTGCTCTTGACCACAACAGGTTTATAAAGACAATGACTAACTTAGCTTTTAAACATGAAACTCACAGTCATTTGTAAAATGGAACGTTTACTTGTTTTACTTTGGAAAAAAGTTGCAGACAAGTAATGCTAACGCTCCTATAGTGCACAATAGACCCGATAACTGTGACTAGTGTTAATTTAATGTCATAACTGTCTATTGTCCTATAGTGCACAATAGACCCGATAACTGTGACTAGTGTTAATTTAATGTCATAACTGTCGTATACTCTTATTTTTTGCTGGTTTCCAGTTTTGGTGTAAAAAACCCTCTTCAAGGGTCAGCACCTCTGCCCGCAAAACTTGAGATAATGTGGTGGTTCCGAAGCTGAACCGTTAGGCAAGCAACGTCAGTTCAAAACTCTTACAGGTGAAAATTAGGTTGAGTCTTGTCAATAAAATCGTTTGGCGCCAAAGGTAATTACAGTAATTTACCTCGATGTAAAGAATACAGTAAATCTCTGTATTCAGTATTTGGCATCAGGCAAAATTGTCATGATGCAGTGGAAAATACTGTTATGTACTGTAAAAACTATTTGCAGTGTTTTGCTGTGTGGTATGTGGTTAATAACTGTAGAAATTACAGAAATGTCTAACAGTGTAGCATATCTCCTAAGATTCCCCAACATAATTCCACTCCAAAGAGGAAATATTGAAAGCTAATTTTCAAACAGTACCTTAATGATGCCTGGACAGTAGTATGGATTTTTTTTTTCAAGTGACTCGTCTTCTTTATACATCTTTAACTTAACAGAATCAGAAATATGCCTGAAACAAGCAGAGAAGGGTGAACTTCCCACAGTGGCTTTGGAAAATCTCTGCAATCCCTCATCCTGGTCGAGTTCAGCTGCTCTGTCATCTGAAAATATCTCAAGGTCACATACAGGGGTTGGACAAAATAACTGAAACACCTGGTTTAAGACCACAATAATTTATTAGTATGGTGTAGGGCCTCCTTTTGCGGCCAATACAGCGTCAATTCGTCTTGGAAATGACATATACAAGTCCTGCACAGTGGTCAGAGGGATTTTAAGCCATTCTTCTTGCAGGATAGTGGCCAGGTCACTACGTGATGCTGGTGGAGGAAAACGTTTCCTGACTCGCTTCTCCAAAACACCCCAAAGTGGCTCAATAATATTTAGATCTGGTGACTGTGCAGGCCATGGGAGATGTTCAACTTCACTTTCATGTTCATCAAACCAATCTTTCACCAGTCTTGCTGTGTGTATGCCATGAAACCTCCCACACTAAAATCAGAATCAGAATCAGATTTATTGGCCAGGTATGTGGATACACACAAGGAATTTGTTTGCGGCTGATGGTATCTCTCTAGTAATGGTACGATACAGTGTACAAGCAACGTATACATTAAACATTAAACACAAAATCACAAAATTATCCAAACTATAAGATTATATACACACAATATACAGATATGTAGTTTAGCAGCATCTGAAATATTTACAAAACAGTAAAGTGCACAACATGTAGGATGAGTACTACAGTGTAGTCAGTTTGGCAGCAGATGAATATTTTTACGCTTACGTGTTATGTATTATTAGTCATTTATTTATTTAGGAGGGAGATGGCCTGTGGGAAGAAACTGCTTTTAAATCTGGTGGTTTTAATGTGGATGGATCTATAGCGCCTGCCGGAGGGGAGGGGTTGAATGAAGTAATGTCCAGGGTGTGAGGAGTCAGTGATAATTTTCTCTGCCCGTTTCTTGGTTCTTGAAGTATACAAGTCCTGGATAGAGGGCAGAGGAGCACCAATGATTTTTTCAGCTGACTTCACCTGTCGCTGCAGTCTGTTCCTTTGTTGTGTTGTGGCTGCACCAAACCAGACTGTGATGGAAGTGCACAGAACTGATTCGATGGCCGCAGTGTAGAATTGTCTTAGCAGCTCCTGTGGCAGTCCCAGCTTTCGCATTTTCCGCAGAAAGAACATTCTCTGTTGGGTTTTCTTGATGGTGGAGTTGATGTTATACTCCCACTTCAGGTCCTGGGAAATGATAGTGCCCAAAAACTTGAAGGACTCCACAGTTGAAACAGGACTGCCTAAGATTGTGAGTGGGAGCCGTGCTGGTGAGTGTTTTCTGAAGTCCACTGTCATCTCTACAGTCTTGAGCGTGTTAAGCTCCAGGTTGTTCATACTGCACCAGTGCACCAGCTGGTCGACCTCTCGCCGGTAAGCAGATTCATCTCCGTCGCGAATCAGACCAATGATTGTAGTATCATCTGCAAACTTCAAGAGTTTCACAGATGGGTCACTGGAGATGCAGTCATTGGTGTAGAGTGAAAAGAGCAGTGGTGAGATAACACATCCCTGAGGAGTACCAGTACTGACTGTCCGAGTGTGAGAAATGACTTCTCCTAGCTTCACCTGCTGTGTTCTGCCTGTCAGGAAGCTGGTAATCCATTGACACATGGCAGGGGGCACAGTGAGCTGAGAGAGTTTGTAGGAGAGAATTCCAGGGTTGACAGTGTTGAAAGCCGAGCTGAAGTCCACAAACAGGATCCTTACATAAGTCCCTGGGCAGTCGAGGTGTTTCAGAACGTAGTGAAGGCCCATGTTGATTGCATCATCCACTGACCTGTTAGCCCTATATGCAAACTGCAGTGGGTCCAGTAGGTGTCCAGTGGTTTCCTTCAGATGGGCTAGCACCAATCGTTCAAATGACTTCATGACTACTGATGTCAATGCTACCGGTCTGTAGTCATTCAGTCCAGTTATGGAGGGTTTCTTGGGGATCGGGATGATGGTGGAGCGTTTGAAACAGGAGGGAACAACAGACAGTTCCAGGGATCTGTTGAAGATACGTGTAAAAATTGGAGCCAGTTGGTCAGCGCAGGCTTTGAGACAGGAGGGAGAGATGTTGTCCGGGCCTGACGATTTCCTGGTCTTTTGTCTCCGGAAGAGCTGGCTGACATCTTTCACACCTATCTCAAGTGTAGCCTGGGTGACTGGGGGGGAAGGTGGTGGTGGTGTTAGAGATGAAATAACAGATGCAGATGAGGTGGGTAGATTGATGGGTGTGAAGTGGTCACTTTCAAACCTACAAAAGTAGTCGTTGAGGTCGTCTGCAAGGTCTTTATTTGCATCTATGGGTGGGGGAGGTTTCCTGTAACTTGTGATTTCTCCAAGGCCTCTCCACACTGTAGCAGGGTCGTTGGCTGAAAAACGTTTTTTCAGCTTTTCAGTGTAGTTTCTTTTAGCCATACTGATCTCCCTGGTTAGTGTGTTTCTTGCCTTGTTGTACAGGGCCCTATCTCCACTCCTGTAGGCGTCCGCCTTGACCCGACGCAGTTGTTTGAGTTTGGGTGTAAACCATGGTTTGTTGTTGCTGTATGTGCAGAAGGTTTTAGTTTGCACACACACCTCTTCACAGAAACTGATGTAAGATGTTACAGTGTCCGTCAGTTCATCCAGGTTTGCAGCTGCAGTTTCAAAAACAGACCAATCCGTGTGTTCAAAACAGTCATGTAGTTCTAGTTTAGCCTCTCTGGTCCATTTCTTTACTGTTTTAACTACAGGCTTAGACGTTTTAAGTTTTTGCCTGTAATTTGGAATTAAGTAAATTAGACAGTGATCAGAGTTTCCCAGAGGTGCACGTGGAACAGGGCGGTATGCATCCTTAATGATGGTGTAGCAGTGGTCCAGTGTGTTGTTATCCCTGGTGGGACAGTTAATATGCTGTTTATATTTTGGCAGTTCGTGGTTTAGTTTTGCTTTGTTGAAATCCCCCAGAATTATTAACAGTGAGTCCGGATATTTTTGTTCTAATCCCGTTATCTGATCCGCTAGAGTTTGCAGTGCGTCATGCACGTTGGCTTGAGGTGGAATGTAAACACCAGCCAGGATGAATGAAGAGAACTCGCGCGGAGAGTAGAAAGGCTTACAATGAATGAAAAAAGACTCCAAATTTGGACTGCAGTATTTACTTAATTCTGTGACATCAGTACACCAACCTCCATTAATGTAAAAGCAGATTCCTCCACCTTTCGCTTTCCCAGTGAGCTCCGTTACGCGATCCGCGCGATGTATATGAAAGCCCGGCAGTTGCAGTGCGCTGTCCGGTACGGAATCACTCAGCCAGGTTTCAGTGAAGCAAAGTGCTGCGGAGCGTGTAAAGTTTTTGTTTATCCCGTTAAGTAGAAGCATCTCGTCCATTTTGTTAGGCAGAGAGCGGAGGTTCGCGAGATGAATCGATGGGAGCGTGGTGCGAAATCCCCGCTGTCGGAGCTTCACATCTCTGCCGGCGCGCGTCCCTCTCCTGCGTCTCCTCCGTGTTCCCAAAAGAGCCGCTGCTCCACCAACAAGGATCTCCAAAAAACTCACAGAATCAGTAAAAATGGGTGAAAAACCATATGAAGTGAACTGTCTTAAGTTCAGCAGTTCGTCTCTGGTGTAACTGATCGGGTTTGGGTTACAAAAAACACAAACAATAGACAAAAACAAGGAAAGTACTAGAGAGCACTGTGCCGAGGCTGCCACTCGCGGCGCCATCGTATGTGTGACAGGTGTTTATTATATGACGGGTGTTTCAGTTATTTTGTCCAACCCCTGTATGTTGGCTGTGGAAATGAGATCTTCAAGTCTTCTGAAAATGGCACATGCATCATCCATACAGCGAGTGTTCTGTAGTCTTGCCAGAGCATACGTGCAGAAGTCTTTTAATCTTTTGTCACTGGTTTGTTTATCAACGCCTTGTGCCAGAGCTTTAATTATATGCGCTGAGCAAATATGTAACACTGTATAGTTTTCAATGTGAGCCCAAGTCTTTTGTCTCTGACAGACTGCTTAACACCTTTCAAGGTATGCAATGACATTTTCTTTGTTAAATGCCAAAAGCACTCCTTGCATCAATGCCCAATTAAAGTCAGACTCCACTCTCAATTTTGTAAATGCTGACAGTTTCAAAAGGAACTGCATTAACCAAAAGGCAATTGGTGGAACAGAATTTCAAAAATTGGTAGTCATGGGAAGTTTTGTCCTTGGCCTGGCAAAGTCATTAAATAGTACAATGCATGTCGCTTTTGATCAGGGATTTTGGAAAAAACACCTCCAGTTGCATCCAAAAACAAGGTCACTGGTGAAGTCTTTTGCAGATGTTGCACCAGTATTCCGATCCCTTTTTCAGTATACAAGTGCACACCAAAAGGATCAACCTGAAAGTGTTGTACATATCCTGGTATACTGTAATATTGTGAGTCACACTCTCTTAAGATAGTTTGGGTAAGATGCATTTCAAGAAATATATTGTCATGAAGTCTAGTAGATTTCGTGACCTCAGAAGAAATACATTTTAAGAAATTTCTGTTTAGGCTTCTTGTCAAGTTTCCTGCCAGAATTTCTTCAACAGGTGTTGTCCTTAATCTTTTGTAGAATACTTGACTGATTCCTTAACTAAGTGATTTTGCAATTCTCCCTCATCTTTGATTGGAGGCTAGTCTGAGTCTTTGTTCTTTCCTTTGTATTTTAAAAATGTACTTGGCTTTGCAAGATGGAAATGTGCAAACAGCTTTGATATGGAGGTATGCACACTTCTTTTTTCTGCTGTACACAGTTCTTACTGAGCTGTCATACAAGTAATGGGTCCATGGCATTCTGAGTTTCGTTGAACCCTGCAAAGGTGCAATGCTTTTCCACTTGTGGAAGTCAAGTTTTATTTGAAATTGTTTTGGTATAAAAAAGGTTCTTCTCCACTTGCTGTATACTTTCTGAGGCAACTTTTTAATTAACTGTTCCATGGTATCCCTCATTATGCAATGGTCTTTTGCAGAATCTTCATCTCGATCAGTGTCATTCTCGGAAGATGTGACCTTTTTTCGATGGTGTGTTCTGCCTCACTCTCTAACACCTCTTCTTTATTTGCCTCATACAGTGTATCACAAAAGTGAGTACACCCCTCACATTTCTGCAGATATTTAAGTATATCTTTTCATGGGACAACACTGACAAAATGACACTTTGACACAATGAAAAGTAGTCTGTGTGTAGCTTAAATAACAGTGTAAATTTATTCTTCCCTCAAAATAACTCAATATACAGCCATTAATGTCTAAACCACCGGCAACAAAAGTGAGTACACCCCTTAGTGAAAGTTCCTGAAGTGTCAATATTTTGTGTGGCCACCATTATTTCCCAGAACTGCCTTAACTCTCCTGGGCATGGAGTTTACCAGAGCTTCACAGGTTGCCACTGGAATGCTTTTCCACTCCTCCATGACGACATCACGGAGCTGGCGGATATTCGAGACTTTGCGCTCCTCCACCTTCCGCTTGAGGATGCCCCAAAGATGTTCTATTGGGTTTAGGTCTGGAGACATGCTTGGCCAGTCCATCACCTTTACCCTCAGCCTCTTCAATAAAGCAGTGGTCGTCTTAGAGGTGTGTTTGGGGTCATTATCATGCTGGAACACTGCCCTGCGACCCAGTTTCCGGAGGGAGGGGATCATGCTCTGCTTCAGTATTTCACAGTACATATTGGAGTTCATGTGTCCCTCAATGAAATGTAACTCCCCAACACTTGCTGCACTCATGAAGCCCCAGACCATGGCATTCCCACCACCATGCTTGACTGTAGGCATGACACACTTATCTTTGTACTCCTCACCTGATTGCCGCCACACATGCTTGAGACCATCTGAACCAAACAAATTAATCTTGGTCTCATCAGACCATAGGACATGGTTCCAGTAATCCATGTCCTTTGTTGACATGTCTTCAGCAAACTGTTTGCGGGCTTTCTTGTGTAGAGACTTCAGAAGAGGCTTCCTTCTGGGGTGACAGCCATGCAGACCAATTTGATGTAGTGTGCGGCGTATGGTCTGAGCACTGACAGGCTGACCCCCCGCCTTTTCAATCTCTGCAGCAATGCTGACAGCACTCCTGCGCCTATCTTTCAAAGACAGCAGTTGGATGTGACGCTGAGCACGTGCACTCAGCTTCTTTGGACGACCAACGCGAGGTCTGTTCTGAGTGGACCCTGCTCTTTTAAAACGCTGGATGATCTTGGCCACTGTGCTGCAGCTCAGTTTCAGGGTGTTGGCAATCTTCTTGTAGCCTTGGCCATCTTCATGTAGCGCAACAATTCGTCTTTTAAGATCCTCAGAGAGTTCTTTGCCATGAGGTGCCATGTTGGAACTTTCAGTGACCAGTATGAGAGAGTGTGAGAGCTGTACTACTAAATTGAACACACCTGCTCCCTATGAACACCTGAGACCTAGTAACACTAACAAATCACATGACATTTTGGAGGGAAAATGACAAGCAGTGCTCAATTTGGACATTTAGGGGTGTAGTCTCTTAGGGGTGTACTCACTTTTGTTGCCGGTGGTTTAGACATTAATGGCTGTATATTGAGTTATTTTGAGGGAAGAATAAATTTACACTGTTATATAAGCTGCACACAGACTACTTTTCATTGTGTCAAAGTGTCATTTTGTCAGTGTTGTCCCATGAAAAGATATACTTAAATATCTGCAGAAATGTGAGGGGTGTACTCACTTTTGGGATACACTGTATAAGAAATACCGTCCTTCTACATCTGCATTATCTTGAAGACATCTTGCATCACTTTCTGCTGAAGTGGGTTTTTTAGCTGTGACATCTGCTCCATCTGACTGACACACTCCTTCTTGATTTGTGGTTTTCTGCCACAATGGATGATGGTATTTCATCATCTGATGGTATTTCATCATCTGATGGTATTGGTTTCCATCTTTTCTGCTGTGGTTGAGGCGTTTCATTCCTCCCAGTAGAAAAAAAAACATCATCTCTGCAGATTGTTCTATGGAAAGTTATCAAAATTCAACATTTTCACAAGGGTATATACAGTAAGAAAGTAAACCCTTGAAATTACTTGATTCTACCATGGACCACTTTTGGTAGGTATATTTACTTTGGCATCCCCAACCTCTATGTCTTTGATGTCTTCTTATGTGATGAAGTGGTTTTACTGTCAAATACAATTATTTTTGTAGCTTCTTTTTCATCAGATGTGGGGAAACAAAAAATGTGCAAGTACTTTGTCCCTGAGTCTTCTGCAATTATAATTCCACAGTACCCACAGCCAGTGTTTTTGTCTTTCTGAGTCCTCTTGAATAATTGAGAGAGAAAAAGTGGACCAGATTTCAGTTTTGAATCCTGTGTCTTTTTTGAGAATGTCTGCTTTTAGGAATTCCCTCACTAGGACCTCCACTCCACCAGCCTCTGCCCAAATATCTTGTCTTTGTGTGTGTGTAATACGTAATTAGTAAAAGTTATTTCAACTGTTTCATTATTTCAATTTCATACAAATAAATAATTATAATCAATGGCTGAAACAATTGTTTGCAAACCCTAGCACCAAAATATAACCATACATATTTCATACCCTACATGCAATTAGCTTTGCTGTTGTTTTGACCCTGATAATTATAATTAATATTTTATGCACAAATACCAACGTAAAACACTATTCTCACTTTAGAAAACTTGTATTGTGAAAGAGAAAAGTGAAACAAAATCAAAAAAATTTAAAAGATAGTTTGCTTTTACAAATAATGTTTGATTATGAATGAGTATATGTACTAATCATTTCACATTAATTTAACCAACATTTTTAACCAACATACAAGATTCAAGTTGAGAGATGTGTGAGGGAGCTTTTCCTGCACTAGGCCAAGAAGAGTCATGATTTCATCCCTAGAAAGCCGGTATCTGTCACAGAGCACATCATCAGGAAGATGAAATGGGTTTATATTTAAACGGTGAGCTGCATTCAGGCGAACTACACGGTCTCGTGGATTACATAGCATCAAGGCTCTTCTCTGTTCTAGCACCCAAGTGGTGGAATGAACTTCCTCTGTCTGTCCGAACATCTGAGTCTCTTGCTGTCTTTAAAAAACGATTAAAAACCCACCTTTTTACTAAGCACTTAAGCTGACTTGTACTTATTTACTAAAATTTTTTTCCATTTAAAAAAAAAAAAAAAAAAAAAAAAAAAAACTTTGGTTCTAACAGCTTTCGGCAGATTTGTGTTCTTCGACTGTTGTTTAATAAAACTTGAGAAAGGAAATGTTTATTGGAAGCACTTCTGTAAGTCGCTCTGGATAAGAGCGTCTGCTAACTGCAGAAAATGTAAAATGTAAACATAGTTGTGAAAAGACTCCAAGAATAGATTTTATGCCCCCAAAGGGGCATAAACACACGACATACATGACAAAAGAGAAAAGAAAAACTGTGCAAAAAGGAAAATGTGATGATGCTAGCTGGACTAGCATATCACTAGTATTAAGCTAGACTGTAACTTTTATACCATAATATATAAAAATACATACACTTACCTGTTCTTGGGGGGAATGGCGGCGCGGGTCATTCTGTCCTCTTCGGGGGGAACACAGGAGCAGAGGGTACAGGTCGACCTGGAAAAATAAAGTCTGTTAAAATCTTAACTTTGTTATAACATATTTAACATGCATGTGAATTAATTAATCTAAGTAAAGATTGTACTACAGTTAATTATTTATTGCTTTATTTATGATGAGGAGATGATGGTTTGCCTTGAATACACTGGGGTGTAATATTGGTTGAGCCCAGTGGGAGGGGCTATAACTATTTAAGGTAATTGAATTACTGTTTGAAGGGGGGATTGTCATGAACTGGTGTTTTCTTTTTTTGCTTATACAATGAATAAAAAGAAGAAAGAAAAGTAAAACTTGCGACTTCTAGCTTCAATCCTTTGAGTTTGAATACGGTAACCTCCAGGCCATTTTGCCAGGTTACCACAAATGGTGGCAGCGGTTTAAGAAATAAAGGATTAAAGTCAGAAGGACGCTAGGCCAAGGGGAAGTGAGCCTACGGAGGGAGCAGGGCGGAAAGAGACGAAGCCCACCGGAAACAGGAGGGGCGAACGTTAAAGCCACAGGGTGCGAGGACGCTGGGGGCAGCTAACGCGCACGGAGGATTAAAGCCTTCAACCATGCCGCCGAAAAGAATTGTCGGAGAAAATGCCAGAAAAGTCGACACATGCACGGAAGAAGCGGATGGAGAGGGGGAACGCCACACGTGTGAGGCTGTGAGAGAAGAAAGCCCTAGCTCCTCAGGCATGAGCGTGGATCACCTGGCAGCGATGTTCCAAACTTTTCTTCAAAGGCAGCAGGAACGTGAAGAGGTACAGCAGCGAGCCAATGAGAGACAAGAGCAAAGATGGCGGGCGTTACAACATCAATTCACGCTACTACAGAAAACGGCGCGACGTGGACAAAGCCAACATGCCGAAACACAGATGCAGGATGACGGAGGGAACGCTCAACAGCAAATATTAAGACCAGTGAATGATCAGCGACTTTCAGCTGTGCAATCTGAACCAACACAGAGGGGTGCAATGCAGACACAAAATGCTTCTAGACCAACTCCAAGACTTCCTGAATTAAAAGAATCGGACGACATAGAACATTATTTAGCCATGTTTGAGAGAATAGCTCTTACAGCAGCTTGGCCAGTTGAAGACTGGACCATTTACCTGGTTCCTGCGCTTGAAGGAAGAGCAAGAGAGGCTTATGTTTCTATGGACGCCACAGAAATAGGAGATTACAGTAAAGTAAAAGAAGCAATATTGCGCAAATATGAAATAAACAGAGAGACATATAGACAACGATTTAGAAATGCATGCATCAAGGAGGGGGAAACCCCAAAAGAACTGCACTACAGACTGAACAGACTATATGAAAAATGGATGAAGCCTGAAGAAAAATCTAAGAAGGAAATCGGGGACACAATTATCCTGGAGCAGTACATGAAGCTGTTGAATCCAGATCTGCGCACATGGATCATCGAACGTAACCCGCAGTCCACGGCAGCAGCAGCCGACCTCGCTGAAGCCTTCAATGCAGCCAGGCAAGCAGATCGAGAGTTCAGAGACGAGACAAGCAGGAGGTGGACAACACTTCAGAATCCAAGTAAGTCTGGGAGTGTGTTCGTGAGAAGTCCTGGTACCCGGAGTGATAATAGGGATAAAAATAACCGTTGGTCTAAACATAGTGCTAAAAATAGTTATGTGCAAGGTAGTGCTGAGAAAAACATTAAATGTTTTAATTGTGGGCAAGAAGGGCACATTAGCAGAACATGTAGAGTGACTAAAAGCAGCATTAGTCAATTATGTTATACACCTATGCCCAATAATGATGCAGTAAGTGTCACTTATGCTGATACAATCGTCCCGGTACAAATAGGCAACCGTAGTTTTAAAGCTTTGGTAGACACGGGAGCTAGCCAAACCTTGGTAACTAAACACAGTTTGCCGGGGAGTTAGTAAGAGGAGACTTTGGAGCAATATTTCCCAGTGAGAGGAGGGACACTGACACAGCCAACCTTGTCACATCTGTCCTCACAAAGATTAAATAAATAAATGGATTAAAATCAATAAATGAACTCTAGAATTAGAACAGCTGGTTCAGCCCCATTCTAGCAATCCCTCTCCTTTTCTACTCTACGGACATGGGCTCTCTCTGCCAGTATAAGGGAAGCCCTGGAAGGCTCAAAGTTGCTGTACAATAATAAAAACAAAACAAAATAAAAATGTGTCCCAGTCACCCCGCTGTGAGGGCTGTAATGCCGGAGTCTGGAGCTCTACATCTGAACTACTGGCATTTGGGACTGATTAAGCTGTTTCTAAGCACTTCTCACTAATACTAGTCTGTTCTAAAGCCTGATTGCATCTTCTAGCACTGAAATCTTCTCTGTCAGACTAACTACTAATCTACACTGATCACATGTAAAATTATCACTGACGACAGAGAGAGAGAATAGCTAAACATGCCACACTCAACACAAGTATACAGAGCTGCTGCAGGAGCCATAACAACAGTGAAAATATACTTAGCTTTAAATGAAGCGTTGAAGTGCTGTTTAAGTTTGCTGGTGGTCACAAAAAATGGCTTTAATTCAGAACGAAAGATGTGTTAATGCGCTGGAGTACAAAAATAAACAAACAAAAACGATCTTCGCTCGGACGCCGGTAGCACGATTTTCCTGCCAACAGACTTCAAACAAACACAGGGATTTAGGTCAGAGAACACGAGCTCTACTTTAGGAGAAACATAATAAAACACTATAAATTACAAGCACAAGTTTAACCTTTAAGTTCGCAGATTAGTTACTTAGCTAATGGCTACAAACAACCAGTTTACAGTGAGCGCACCGCTCTAGTGATCTGAAGATTAAAAATAATGTGAAAAATATGTAGAGCTATATTTACACAACTTATATCAATATTTATCCTTATTGTGATAGTGTGTCACAATATACTTTGAGCATAATGACTATGTAACGAGGGGGGGGTTGGTGGGCTGGTACCACTGAGACAAACCAGCCGAGGAAAACAAGATCCAAGATGCAGAGCACAAAAAAAAGGGAACCAAATAAATCCTAACTATAACTAATAGAAGGGAAAAGCTCTAGGTGAGACCCACAACCGTAATCAGCCAACCAGCTACTCGATCCACCAGCCAGCTGACACACGAGTCGAGATCCTGAATGCTTATTCCCAACATCTAAACTGAAACGAGGAAGAAAAACTGGGAAATGAAAGTTAAAGAGAGATGAATCGATTCTCGAGAAGATTCACTTTAGTACGTGTGAAGCTTCCAACACTGAAGCAATGGACTGCTTTGTAGCGCTACTTAACGTTAAATAACTGTGAAAAGTTTCTTCTTAATAAAGAAGCGAGAGAACACACACCGACCAACCAACTTACCGACTGAGATTAACTCAGTACAGAGACATGCTCGGGGTTTATTTACTTAAATAGCTTCACTTACAGGTGCTACGAATTAGCTCTAATCATCGCGGTGGCTTGTGGGATTTGTAGTTCTTTCGGAACGGGATTTGTAGTTCTTTTCGTTTCCTGCCGTGAGAAACCCGTTACAGAATATTGTAGTTTCATTACAAAGAAAGCATAATTAGTCATGTTTAATTACATTTAGTTCAGCACAGTGTGTGAAGTGTTGACTAGAGATAAATGCATTCACAGTTGTTGATAGTATGTTTAAATGTGGCGCTACTTTGTTTCAAATAATAAGATGTCAAAAAATATGAGGACACATCATGTATCATGAAAACGTTCTCAAGTATTGTGCTATTACATTTAGCTATAAAGAAACTGATTACTCTAGATTGCTGGAAAAGATCTTAGAAAAAAATACATAAACACAATTCATTCTGCACCTTCTGTTAGTACTAGTACTATGTTTTACTAAGATGATTTTACTACATCAAAAGTACTGAGCAAAATCAGATTTGTGACTGCAAATGATACACCTACAGTTATTCATATCTGTGAAATTCTTACCTTTGGACTGTGTGTGTTCTAGCTGGCTGAATTAATGGAATTTACCTTCATCTATTTGCTCCTGTACTTGACTTACTACCTTTAAATCCCAGCTCATAACCTATTTCGTCTCAGTTTACTTCCACTAAATCACTGGTGGTAATTCTTGATTAGATTATTTTGTGTAAAGCAATGATGGGTTTGTGAAAGGTGCTATACTGTATAAGAAATTATGTGTTTTGTTGTGGAACTAAAGTTTAAGCTTGTATTGAACTTTAGACAAGAAGGAAAACCATTTATGAAATGACAAAGTTTCATTTATGTGTTTGGTTTTTGTACAGTATAGAATGATTTCCTGTCACTGTGGGCTGCAGAGCACAGTAGTAGAGAGCAGAATCTGATACTGCAGCAGAGAAGATGTTCAGATCCACTCGATCTTTATCTTCATTTATCTTTACAGATATTCCTGGAACTGGAGGATCAGCTTTTATTTCAGTTTTTAGTTCACTAATCAAAATGATGAATTCTGGTCTGGATGTTGAGTACTGACGATACCACAACAGTTCATCATTTTGACCTGATCCACTGTAATTACAGGATAAAGTAACAGAAGTTTTCTCCAGGACATTTTCAGTTGTAGAAAGTGACTGAATTTCTGCTGCAGAATTATAACCTGTATAAAAGGGAAAAAGATAAATCAGATTTCTTTCTTTTCTTTATTTCTATCAGATATAAATGTAAAATTCATGTAAAATATTAGTGTGTATTTAGCTGATGTTGAATATAAACATAAATAAAATATTGAACAAGAGCTCATGTTGTCTTACCTAAAATAATGTGAAGAACACAGAGATGTGTAAGCAGTGTCATGACTGAATTACAGTGTTACATTGTTCAGCTTGCAGTTACTGTATGTAGGTTTGAACTCTTTACTGTCTTGACTTCGACTTCCTCTTCACATCTGCAGCCAGGTCAGATTATAGTAAAATGTAGATGGATGCTGCCACCTTCTGTTTATTTTCTTATTATAACTGATACAGTATATATATATATATATATATATACAGTATATATATATATATAAAACGAAAAAAAAAGTATATTTTTAATTTAATACCAATTAACACACACAACTGATCCAGATCACAAAATTTTTACACACAAACATTAAGTTTTTATTGCACAAATGTGCAACCACTCAAAATGTTGCATACAAAAAAACAGTATACACACACAGTGTAACATATATGCAATTACAGTGAAAATCCAAGAGAGTGCTTTTTTTATTCTAATGTATTTGTGGGTTTGTGTCGTGTGTGTGTGTGTGTGTGTGTGTGTGTGTGTGGTTAGCTGATAAAGTGTGAAAAATAACTTTGATCTTCTAAACTTCAAATAAGTGAGTTTTTGTACAGCATCTCAGTAGCTTTGTATCACTGGGTGTCTCTAAGTGCACAGTGATAGAGAGCAGAATCTGTCAGCTTTACATTGTTGATAGTGAGTTCAGTAGATGTATCATCTGTGTTTGTCTTTAATCGAGGGTCATCAGGAGTGCTCTGGTCTGTACTGTAATCTTTTGCACCTTTATACAGTAAAAATTGTGGTGCACTGTTGGGATTTTGTTTGTACCAGTAAAGATAAATGTAGCTGCTGCTGGACTGATATGAACATTTTAGAGTAACAGTCTCTGTTTCTTTTACAACAATGTTGTCATCTATTGGCCCGATTTCGTCTGCAAAACCACCTGTTGGAAAGAGAAAAAATGTGTAATTTAATACAAATACATTTATCTTAAAACTGTTAATAAGATGAACATTAATCAACAAACTAAATATATATTTTTTTATTACCTGATGCTACAGTGAGAATCAGTGTTATGTATCGCCCAATGTGCAGCAAGGTGCATAACTGAGGCATTTCTGAACACAGCTTTAGTTGCACTCTGTATAATAGTGCTGAATGAAACTCATAATGAGTCTCTAGGAAGCCACACACAGGAAGTGCAGATACTGCAGCATAACTACACACATCATCATTTACAGTATCTATGTATGTTTACTGCTGGAGACTTTTGGGCTGTGTTGTCAGTCAGTATGTAGAAGATTTTTATTTCATTCATTTTATTTTTATCAACTGCTTTATCTGCTTTATTTTCTTTATATTTTGTAAAATTCTATATTAAAATGTCCCCAAAGAATGTGCAGAGAAAGCATAGTGGTGAGAAAATGAACAAATCTATTAACATTTGTTGTTGTATAATTACTCCTGCCAGTAGCTGTCACTGTGTATCAGACAGAGGGGACAGTGAGTGAGAGAGAAAAAGGAAATTATTATTTTGTGCAATTACACCTACAAAATAAAACACTACTGAAATAAATAAGGGAATAATAGAAAAATATGAGAGTTATTGTTGTTTCTGGTAGATACATTTTATAAAAAAAGAAGGAAATGTATTATGGTGTATGGTACAGCACACATACTGTACTGAAATGTGATGTGTGTTTATATACAGTACAGTATGACTGTATTGTTGTTTACTATTGTTTATTACAGGAATGTCTATTCTATAATTTAAGATTTTTAGAAAAATTTTAGGAAAAATATACTTGTATTTATAATAAAAAGAGCATTTAAGACAGAAGGGTTAGGTAAGGGTGGTTTGGGAGGTCTGACGGATGAATTCTATTTACATTATTTCTTATGGGGAAAAATAGGTTTAACTAACAAACATTTTGACTTAAGAACAGCCCTTCAGAACCAATTAAATTCATAAGTCAAGGGTCGACTGTATTGTCGTTTGATTTACTCATTGAGTCACACTGGAAAACGTTTACACAACTTCTGTTTACACAGTGCCTACACAACTTCAGGGGGTTCGGTAATTAAGTAAGCATACATGTCATATTACGAAGTACTTTTATGATTTAATGATTGTTAAATTAATTACTTAATTAAAGTAAGTGGCGACCCACCGGTTGGGGACCACTGATTTAAATCAACTGGTTTCATGTTAAAAATGTCCTAGGTTAATTTATTGGATGATTTACTTTTGTCAGTTGTGTAATGTTTTTTTTTTTTTATGTACATAATTTACATAATCTACATAATTTATATAGGGTTTTTTGTTGTATGTCATTTCTATTGAGTATATACATATATAAAAAAAAAATTATTGGTAATTTCTATGTGCAATATTTCAGGTGATAATGTGAGTTTAAAATGGCTTCTCAAACAATATTATTTTAAAATAACTAATCCTGTTTCCTTCAAACTTTTCCTGAAAAAGGACTGATTTTGAATCATTCATTCAATTTTTAAACAAGGCTGCATTTTTAGTATAGTCTTGCTTGCTCAGCTTATACCTGAACCATTACCATACTTATAAATAAATCAGTACTAATTAGCAGGGTTGAAGCCTTTGAAGTCATTAAGGTCACTTTTTACAGGTCAATATACATTGCTGATTTGGTTGGAGTCAAGCTTACTACTAGTCATATGGTGGTTATAAGGTTAATAGAGTGTGAAGCAACAGTTCAGGGGTTTGTTGGCAAAGTTCGGCACACAGAACTGGTACACAGGGCAACAAAATTTTGGAATCAGAGGAAACAAAGTGTCTGCAATATTCTTCATTTAGCTTTTCAGTTACTTATAGAATAGATGGCTTGTCATTTTCTTTTTGTTAAAACTTTTTACTACAGATGAAACACTCATGCGATACTTATGGCTGATTCTGATTTCTTCACAGTCAAAGTAGCCAATCTGTCAATACACTGCACCATAATAGTTATTTGTTATAAATCATCCTCATTTATAATTTTATATTAGTGAAAATAGTTAGATAAATATTTTTGTTGTTAGACTTAAACCTGTCAGTATTTCCCAAAAGACCAGGTGCCCACAATTTAATTCACTGTGTGCATTTTGATTATATAACTGCTGTATTTTTACTATAGATAGTGAATGCACAGACACTGAATAAACTACAGAACTCAGTTAATAAGCACTCCAGTTTGCTGCAGACTGCTGGAGTATTCAATACCCCAGAAGTCTAGAGAAAAAGGAGATCATCATTAAAGATTTCATGCAGTGGTTTATCATTTATCTGAATCATTTTTCCATTCAAAGGTAGCGTATCCCTCATGACTTGTATGTTAATTTGTATTTCCCCTGTTTTCCAGATTTAGGGAAGGACTTTCATCACTGGATGTTATTCATACTCTGGAACCGCATACTTCAATCTTCAGACCATTCATGTGCTACAGTGAAGTAAGATTATCGGCATCGTCTTTAGAGTCTATCTTTAAGGTTCAGCTCAGTGAAGTGGGTAGCTCTAGGAGACAGGAAGAAAACAAAGTACTTGGATGCTGGAGAGACAACCTGCTCGACACTGAAGGTTTTATATATACAGTATTTCCTAATGTGACACTAACATTTACTTCAGATTTTAAGCTGCGTTGTCTAGAACATTGTTTGCAATACAAATCTATCAACACTTAATTTATTGTTGTTTTTTTTTGTTTTTTTTTCTTTTTTAGAGCAAGAAACAAAAATCTCCCTTTAGGACATATTGATGTTTGCCACAGGATTAAACACAATCCCTCTGTCTACAATTCATCCACAACCAAAGCTTGTGTTCGATTCAAAATCTCGCTTTCCAGGTGCAAGTACATGTTCCAATACAATCTGTAAGACTTATGACCAGTTCAAAGCAGACATGGACTTTGGAATACAAAACTCGCCAGGTTTCGGACTTCGTTAATATTTTATGTGGCTGCATCACCCAAACAGAAAACCATAATTGAACAATTATTAACACCAAGTTCTTTAATTTTCAATAGTCTTAAATAGTTTTCCATGGCAGACGTCCAGTTGGATGGTTCAGTCAAACCACTGTGTCTCTGCAAGTCCTCAAAATATGCCTGGAGGCCATCATCTCCACATGGACTTCACAGTTCAACGTCCACGTTAGGAGCCAGCCAGGATCCTCCATTTGGTCTTTTGCCTCGTTACGAACCCAAAGGCTCCAGGGGTTCTCATGCCTGCCCGCCGGCTCATGTCTCATCCATGTTCCAGTTCAGTCAAGTTAGTTCTAGGTTCCTCTGTCAGCTCAGCTTGTTTTGTCAAGTTCGCCGGTTCTAGTTAGTCCCATGTGTTCGCCAGGTCAAGTCCATCCAGTTGTCAGTGATATGTCAAGTCAAGCTTATTCTGTCAGTCAGTCATGTCTTGTCCGTGTCCGTCTGTCCAAGTCTGTCATGTCTCTTCATCAAGTTCCATGAGTTCTAGTTTGTCTAGTCATGATGCGCCCATGTTCCAGTCAAGTTAGTTCCAGGTCTCTGTCTGTTCGGTCTGTTTCATCAAGGTCGCCGGTTCAAGTTGGTCCCGTGTATTCGCCATATCAAGACCGACCAGTCATAGTGTCAAGTCAAGCTAATTCTGTAGGAGCCAGTCAGGATCCTCTGTTTTGGTCCTCTAGCCTTTCCACCCGCTCCTGTCTCATCTATGTTTCCGTCTGTTCGAGGTTGTGCCAGGCCTCTGCCTGATCAGCCTGTTTGCCGGTTCAAGTTAGTCCCATGAGTTCACTATGTCAAGTCTAGTCCAGTTATGTCAAGTCAAGCTAATTCTGTCAGTCAGTCTGTCATGTCTTGTCCGTCCATCCAAGTCCGTCCTGTCTCTTTGTCAGGTTCCATGAGTTCTGGTTTGTCTAGTCATGATGCGCCTATGTAACAGTGTGTTAAATCTGTTTTATGTTCATCTGTCTCTGTCCGTCCTAAGTGTCAGTCAGCAGATCAGGGTTCTATTGATAATGGGTTTTGTAGTCTCTGGCTCTCCAGCCACCCAGTCGGAGTCAACCAGTTCAAAGTTTTCTCCAGGTTTGGTTGGTCAATTAGGAAACCTGTTGCTGACTGCAGGCGACCCAACGGGGTTCAAGCTACCATCTAGGGCATTCAGCATTTAGATTAGCATTTAGCACAGGTCTTGTTTTAGTGTGTCTTGTCTGGTTTAAACCTGTCTTGTGTGTTTTGTTATTATTAAACTCTTCGTTGAAACATCTCCAGGTGTGTCCCCCCCCTCTTGTCCCGTCTAGCCCAAGGTATTTACAAGCACGACTTTGAACCCTCCTAAATCAAGGAGGTAAAGAAGGACCCAGCGGTCCCTCTAAAAAAGTTCTGAAGGTCCTGAGATGGGAGAACATGTTGAACCTGTTGTTATTCATGCAGCCTCCACAGATCAGAGCTTTACACAGAGCGGCGAGATGAAAGCACCACTGACAAAAATGCAGAAGAACATCTGAAGGTGGCAGTACAGTTTGGTTCCTCCATGTTCTTCAGATGTTTCCACCTTATTTACGATCCCAGGAGCCAGTAAACATCCATCAGTTCACCTTTAATAAGCAACTAAACTTAAACCAGCAGTTTATTTTTTAATGCTTTTATTTTTTATTTTGATGAAGGAAAAGTTTCTGGTGCTCATCGTGTCGTTCTGAGGTCCTTCATTCCATCTTCTCCAGGTTCTCCAGATGATCAAGAGGAACGATCCCTGTGGAGCGAGGACGTTCTGAAGGACACCACAGCGCTGCAGAACACAGCAGAGCTGATGAGACATATTTTGAGGACGGCAGCACCAGTACAGGGCACACGGTCCAGTGGCTCGTTCTCTTCAGCTTCAACATGTAAACCGGGGGCACGGGAGCACCAGCGGGCACGGACACGCCTACACAACACACACATGTTACAGGAACACTCCAGCCTTCATCTGCTCACTAGGATGAAGATCTAGATCTGAAAATAATCCACCTTGATTCTCCACTGTGGTCTCCATCAGTCTCTCACACTCTTCAGGTTGGATTATGACTGTGGGAGCAATCAAAACGTGCTCGTCCTGGACGTTCTGCTGCTGCATCAAATCATCAGAGGACCTGAAGATCTTCTCCAGAATGACAGCCTGAAGTGGATCTGCTGGAGAAATGAAACCTGATTCAGCTCCATGATGGATTAAACACCACACAGCTAAAAAAAAAAAAAAAACAACCCTATAAGATGTACCTTCATTCCCTTCTGTAACCGGGTTCTGCTCCTCTGAATTCTTCTCCTCCATGCTCTGCTCCACCTGGTTCTTCACTTCCATCTCTATCACCTGTATCTCTGTGCCCTTGGTCCTGCAGAACCTGGATACTCATCCCTGCATTCTCCTCATTTCCTGTCATCTGATTCTCCTCTACATTCATCTCCTCCTGCCACTCCTTTTTTTTTTAGACTCTGCCACCATTTCTTCTTCTTCTCCTTCTCAGGTTTGGGTCTGTGCGGGTCCTCGTCGTCAGACGGGACGCTACAACGCCACAACTTCTTGAACCAGAACATTTTAGCTGCTGCTTCGATGCTCTGTCTCAAAGTGAAGCAGCACCAGCACAGGAGCTCAGATCAGAGCTTGTAGAATGTTGTGACATCATCATGATGTCACAGTGTGTGCTGGAGCTGAGAGCAGAGCTGATGATCACAGCACCACTTTAACTTTAACATTCACTTCAGATGTGGACATGCCCAGTGTAGATCTGTATAGATAAAAGTATGTGGACACCCCCAGAGATCACACACAATGGAAGAAGGTGGCCTGGTCTGATGAATCACGTTTGAATCCACGGCACATCACATGGATGGTCGTGTGTTTCGCTTACCTGGGGAACACATGGCACCAGGATTCACTATGGGAAGAAGGCAAGCCGGTGAAGGCAGACTGATGCTTTGGACAATGTTCTGCTGGGAAACCTTGGGTCCTGCCACTCATGTGGATGCTACTTTGACACAGACCATGCTACTGGGGAACCATGGAGGCTGTACTGCAACACATAGTGAACACAGCCAGCAAGATCATGAACAGTTTCATCCATCAAGGTTATAAAAATGCAGTTCATTGTGTGTAATTAGGTAAAAAGAGTTAGTTCTTTAGTATGAAGAGTCAGTTTTCTCAGTTTAATAAGCGGTTTATTCAGTATAGAGCAAGAGCTTTTCCAGATCGTCCAGCCCCTAAGCCCAAAGAACGCCTCCAAGTTTTGTGGTCCACAATACTGGTGCTGAGGGTTGTTTTGCTTGGGGTTTCAGCTCCTTGGCGAACGCTTTGGGGCACTGGCGTGGCTCGGCTGACCTTTGGTGTCGGCAGGCGCGGAGCCTGCCGTCACAATATGCCCTCCCCAGAGCCAAGTCAGGGTCCCGGCGAGAGCTGATCCAGAAGACCGGAATATATATATATATAAAAAAAACAACAGGTGAAAAAAAAGTCTTCATTCATCATTAGCATTTTAGATGGTGCACTGTCACCCCTCACATTGATCAAAGCTCCTGGGTTTGATTCCCAGGTCCAGGTTCTTTCTGTGTGGAGTTTCCATGCTCTCCCAGACAGTTTTCTCTTTGTCTGGTTGAGAGTCAGATTAATTGGAGCTATAAATTTTGCCTTGTGTGTGTCCTGTGATGAACTGGCGACCTGTTCACGGTGTTTCCTACCTTTCGCCCACTGAATCGGACCCATCGCAACCCTGAATAGGATAAAGTGGTGGTAAAAGGGACAATGAATGAATGATGAAGTCACCAGTGCACAGATCTTTAACAATTAAAGTATCAATAATATTTATTTTGTTGTATTGTAAATCCTGGTGTAACAGAAACTTTACAATTTAAAACAGCTTTGGATCGTAGATTATTAAACATGTAAAACATAAACAGTTAGCTCTCTCTTTTGACAAAAGCAGGATCTGCCAGTTGCTTTTTCTCCAGTGTTTTGGATTTCCTGTCACTATTGACTGTAGTGTGCAGGTGTATCTTGCAAAGAAAGATACAACAGTAAAGATCCACTGTCTGGCTATTTGTAAGGTTGGCAGAATGTGGAGGAATTTGAGTGCGTAAAGAGCAAGAGCGCACACCTAGGATGAACACCTGTAACATCCTAGGACCTGGCGTCCACATATGTGTACAACACATTTTAGGTTGTCTACGTCACAATGTTAATTCTATCTCTACAAGTGCCTGGTGTCCACATCCGAGGACATTATACTACCATCTAGTGGCGGCAAAAGAGCAGAACGCATTACATCATTGATTCAAGATGGCCGACAACACACCTGGAAGTTCAGATGGCAACACCCGTGCTAAACCTCGCTCAGGTAAAAGATTCAATCAAAATTCACGGCTGGTTCTTGCTCAGATATGTATATAAGTGTTCAATGTTTGTTGTGGAAGTGAATTTTTACAAAAGTTAGCAAATGTTACGATTTACCATGCGGCTAAACATGAAGTCCACATATGTGGACAGCGGGACTTTGTTTTGTTGAGTTTTTTTGTAAATGTTTACAAATGTGGACAGTATGAGTTGGGATGATTTTAGTATTTTAGTAAACAAAAATAGTTTACTACAGTGCAAACAGGTATTGCATGCTTCTTGAATTATTCTAAATGGTTCATTTGATTGTTATGGTGTTCTTTTGTTTTTTGCCAGAGTGTTACTCTCTTTCACAAGTAATGAAGTTCCTGGGGCTACTGGATGGAGGAAACTCTGAATTGGAAGATTTGTCAGACATTGATGATCCCGTGGGAGATGCTGACTATCAACCTCCAAGGCAGGAGCCAAGCAGCAGTGAGGAGGACAGTAGTGGATGTGAGGACCTCATTCCACAGCCTTCTAAGCCTGTAAAGGGATGAAAACGTCACAGGGATGAACGTGAAGGCTATCCTTCAGATCGTGACAGTACCAGTTCACGCACTCCCAGTCGTTGTTCCCGGACACAACAAGATGATGCTGATGTCTCAAACAATATCCCTGAAGATATAACACCAGAACCAAGCAATCAGAAACAGACCAAGAAAGGACATGGGATGCGATGGAGGGCTAATCCACTAATACCAAATCAATCAGAGTTTGAGCATGAGGACGAAACTGAGCAGGACAGAGAGGGCTGGACCCCATCAGACTACATGGAGCAGTACATTGACAAAGATTTGATGAAAGTTTTTGCACTATGAAAATGCTGCTGTGTTCAAGCACAAAATAAAACGTTTTGCACATTATAACTCTACTGTGGCTTTATTATGTTCTACAGACATTTAAAACGAATGTCCACATATGGGGACATCATTTTTCTCTGAAACTGTATCATGTAAAAAGACAATTCTTTGTTTTTACAATCATTAGGCCCCAATGAGCCCAATTAGTGAAGAGAAATTAAAAATGCCTGCTCTGCAAGAGTTCAGGTCTTAGGAGGGTAATGTTCAATCTCTCAGGCGACACTGTATCAAGAACCGTTATTCATCAATAGTTCATATACACTTTATGGGCAAGGGATTACAAACCTTTGTCCAGCCCTACAATCCTGAGTTACATTTACAAAAGCCACTGATATCAGCAACAAGTTCAAATGGCAGGTTCTATCATGGTATGGGGGTGTATCAGTGCCCTTGACAAAGGTAATTTACACTTCTGCGTTAGCAGCTTTAATGCAGAAAAGTAAAACCACAGCAACATACGCTTCCGTCAAGATGACATCTTTTCCAGGGACGTCCATGCATTTTCCAACAAGACAATCCAAAACTACAACAACAGTACTGGACTGGCCTGTCTGCAGTCGTGACCTGTCCCCAATGGAGAATGTGTGGAGTATTTTAAAACAGAAAATGTGACAACAACCAGTACAATGACCATGTAAAGAATCTATAATTATTTCTTAGTTGGTTTAGATTAGAATACAATGTGGAACCCTAATTATATTTTTGCTCATGTATTGTGTGTATAATGACTACTGCATTGTAATGCACCATGTCACAAACCACAAGACTTATCAGACTTGGTCTATGAATATAAGATTAAAATACTTTGCTGATTTGTATGTTGTCATAATTCTGTTAAAAGCATTTAAATGTTGTAAATTGTTCAGTATTATCACAAAGAATGTATTCCAGATCTATGTATGACTACATGCTCACATAATAAATGATTTTACCATTGCCTTACCATTATCTAAAGAATACCACTGAAAGAAGAAAAGTGCCAAAACTCAGAAGAAAGAGTGAAGCATCAATAGAAGAAATGTTTTGTTTTGTTGTGGACCTAAAGTTTAAGCTTGTGTTGAACTTCAGACAAAAGAGAATAACTTGTCAATTCAATGAAATGACAATGTTTAATTTATGTGATTGGTTTTTGTACAGTATAGAATGATTTCCTGTCACTGTGGGCCGCAGAGCACAGTAGTAGAGAGCAGAATCTGATACTGCAGCAGAGGAGATGTTCAGATCCACTCGATTTTTATCTTCATTCATCTTTACAGATATTCCTGGAACTGGAGGATCAGCTTTTATTTCTAAATTACTCTCAGTAATCAAAATGAGGAATTCTGGTCTGGATGTTGAGTACTGACGATACCAGAACAGATAATCATCAGCACCACCATCACTGTAATTACAGGATAAAGTAACAGAAGTTTTCTCCAGGACATTTTCAGTTGTAGAAAGTGGCTGAATTTTTGCTGCAGAATTATAACCTGTATAAAAGGTAAAAAGATAAATCAGATTTCTTTCTCTTCTTTAATTCTATCAGATATAAATGTAAAATTAATGTAAAATATTAGTGTATATTTAGCTGATGTTGAATATAAACATAAATAAATGTGTAAGCAGTGTCATGACTGAATTACAGTGTTACATTGTTCATCTTGCAGTTATGTAGGTTTGAACTCTTTACCGTCTTTACTTCAACTTCCTCTTCACATCTGCAGCTGGGTCAGATTATAGTAAAATGTAGATGGATGCTGCCACCTTCTGTTTATTTTCTTATGTAATTATTCTGATTGAACAGCTCACTAGCTGACTTGACTGTTTTATTTAATACTAATTAACACACACAACTGATCCAGATCACAAAAAGTATAATATATGTCTGGATGTATATGATTACAAACTTCATAGAATGTCACTGTTACAATATAGAATGGCAGGATGGTGTAGCTGATAGTTTAAATGCTGCACAGCAAAAGGAGTCCTGGAGATCTAGATTAAAGTTTTACCTCTGGTCACTGTTTATAAGGATTTCAGCATTATTCCCTGTGTCCAGTGTTACATTGTGAACAGAACAGATGTGTTTCATAACATTTTAACAGTTAATCAGATTGCAGTATTGACCTGTGAAAACTCTTGTAACTCTTTGTCTGATCAAATTGCAGCAACCAGAAGTCCTGCCATAGTGTCAACCAATCAGATATGGTTATTCCAAAGGTCTCACTTTCCATATTTACAACACCAAATCAGTAAAAATTGGGACAGCATGGAAAATGCAAATAATGAAAAAGTTTCTAACATTTACTTTGACTTTTATTTGATTGCAGACAGGATGAACCTGAGCTATCATGTTTTATCTACTCAACTTCATTTTATTTATAACAGTTTTTCTGAATTGCTAAAACACTTTTTCTGTAATCTCCTCTCCTTTTCTCAAAACAGTAAACACAAAACCCAAAATATAAGCTACTTTCACAAAACCCCTGACTTGTCTTGCAAAATCAATCAATTCAAAACGATTTTATCTTTGCTCAAAACCAAATACTGCACCAAATCAAAATACACACAAATCCAGCCAATGCATTAACACTACACAGCAGTTACTACACACTACATAAAACATATTTACTGATGTGTTTATGTATTTATATACTAGATAACCAATAAAGAAATACAGTATATGAACTGCAATATATTTATTTATTGTATATATAGTTTGCAATGTCAATCATTTATTCTGCCTGAGGATCATGTCTTTGGGCTCGGTCAGGCCACACAACTTCATCTACATCACAGGCAATATTCTCTTTATCTAGACAACATAAAAAAAAATCCTTTTGCATGCAGAATCCAGGCTTGAAAAGAATTCACTCTAATGTCATCACATGCTGCATCCATTGACTGGAGTAGATTTACCTGGTTATGCTGAGAAGAATTCCTCAAATGGGTTTAGAAAGAGAGAGTATGGTGGAAGGCTTAGATTTATGAAACGGAGGTTACTGATAAACAACCAAGCAAAGCGTCTTGTAGATCATCCACAAATGTTAGATGTTCTGTGTTGTAGGGCCCTAATGTAACAGGACGATGTAGAACCCCATTGCTGTTAATGGCCACACATACATTTTCAGCAATAAGCAGATGCTTTTATCCAAAGCAACTTACAGTATACAGTCTAAGCAACTGAGGGTTAAGGGCCTTGCTCAAGGGCCCTACAGTGGCTTGAACCTGCAACCTTCTGCTTACCAGTCCAGTACCTTCACCGCTAGGCTACATGGTCACATTGCCACTGTGATGGACAGGTATTTCTATAATTGCATCTGTTGTGTTGTGACCTCTTCTCAACCTCTTTGTGAGACTAAATCCAGCTTTGTTCAGATATAAACATACATGAGGCCTCTCCAGGGGTTTTAGTTTAAATGTGACACATCATGACAGACCTCATATCATTGTATACATGTGCTGCTTTACACAGAATACAGTATTTGATATGACTGCTCTTGTTCTTGGTCATCCTCATCTTTCTATACATAGTGTGTTAACAATGACAATAGTGTGTTTGTTGTGTTTAATCTTTGTGGCATGTGTGTGCCATTTTGCATCAATGTGCACTACCATGAGAAATGTCTGTTAGAATGTGTTTAGAGATTTGCAAAAAGGTTGAATCAGACATGAAACTGTGTCAAACTGGAAGAAAATGGTTTACGGTTTTGTGAAGAGTGATTCATTCAATAGACAAGTTTTGGCAGTTGACAGACGTGTTCCAAGAATGGGGTTTAGTGTTTTAGTGATTAAGAAAAACTGTAAAAGAAAGGCAAATAGCTCCCTCTTCTGAGAAAAGCAGAGCGAGTCTTAGTGGCTTTTTGTAAAGCGTAGTTGGATTTCCTGTCACTGTGGGCTGCAGGGCGCAGTAGTACAGTGCAGAGTCAGATAATGCAGCAGAGATGATCTTCAGATGCACTTTTTTAATATTACTGTTAATGGTAATGAACAGATGTGGATAGGGTGGTTCAGACTTAATGACATTGTTACCACTTTCATCAGTAAGCAGCAGAAACTCTGGTTTTGATCCAGGCTTTTGTCGATACCAGTGGAGAGAATAAGCTGATCCAGAATATGTGCATGACAGTGTGGTGCTGCTTCCTTCAGTTAAAGGTAAACTGGTTTGGTCTGGACTGATGGGCTCCGCAGCTTCTGTTATACACACATTAAAACAATATTATGTTTGTATAGATATTTCATATGAATATAGAAGCAAATCTAATAATATGTGATACATATAAGACTTACCAATGACACCAGCAGTAATGAGAACTATGAAGATGAGTAACATTGTTGTCTTGAGTGTCTGTTCCAACATAATGTGTCTCTTTAAAAACATCTCTACTGTACGCAGTCACATCTAGCACCTCCCACTGAATCTCTCATATTCATGTAAACTCTGCCTTCTTTTCATATTATTTAGATAACCACTTTCGCTTATAGTTATTTTATTACAGTTTACATGCATCTAAGTAAATAAAATTAAACACAATTAGAAGACTATGTAACATATAACCTTTAAAAAGTATTGGCTTATGATGAGTATGTTTTGTAATTATTTGTAGTTATTAATTCAATTACTGTTAATGAAGCAGGTGGGTAAAGGAAATGAATATCAGCTTTTTATGTTCAGAATCTTAGAACTTGCAACCTGTGAACCTTGAGAAAGATATGCTGCAATAGTGTAACCACATTGGGTTCCATTCCTATTAGCCTAAAACAGGAATCTGAGGCTACAGTGCAGCTTGATGGTACGGCAAGAATTTGAGGTACATAGCATAGTGTTTGAAAGATACCCTGTACTTTAAAGGCATGGCCTCCTAGTTTCTTGTTTGTGATGACTACTCACTCAACTTTTACAGTTAAAGGAATTGACTAAAGACAAGGATCCAACCCAAGTCACCAGGACAATGGGGCTGTCCATCATGTCTAGTAAATGCTTTAAAATTGTTTAGGTACCTTTCTCATGATAAATGACACAGTTTGTGGAAAGTGTCACATCCAGGGTGCTGCATGCATATTTCTACTTCGTAAATTAGATTTATTCATTTATCAAATGTCTTTATTAATGTATGTATTTATTAAATAATTATTTTAAAACCACATTATTTTGTTACCTTAACTGGCTCACCTGCTGCTGAGTTTGTCAGTGGGCTCAGATTACAGAATCATGTCAATCTGCTTTGCCACTAATGAAAGACTCTCTTTAGTGGTCTCTTTGATCAGACTTTAATCAATATTTCATCATCAGTAATGCGCTGCACCTGGGACCTCCTTTTAAAAGCTGTTTTTATTGGGCTTTTGCTTAGAGACTCATTAATTTTGCATTGTATGATGCACATTCTTCCATGACACCTGCATGCTCTGCAAGACAGGTATCATTTGTTCATGCTGATTCAAATCTCTGCATTTATTGATCTTTTTTAAAGAACATGGCCAGTTTTGCAGCACCCTGTGGCTATAGGCTTTATGCATGCAAGCTCTGTGATGCGTTTCCGTTTAGCGTTAGTCGGGCAGTCTAGCTTTTAGGTTTGTGAGAACTCCCGGCGAAGTTCAAAACACAAAGAAGAAGAAGAAGAAGAAGAAGAAGAAGAACCTTTATTGTCATTATACTTGCATACAACGAAATTTAGTTTACATAAGCATATGGTTATTTAAAAAGAGGCAAACATATTTACATAAGCATATGTATATTTACACAATAACCAGTACAATCTAAAGTATGGATTTCAAGATAAATAATAAAATAAAATATGGGTGAATATGAATATGTAAAGTGACTGTGCTGTGTGGAGATACCAGTTCAGTTTCAGAAATGATTTATGTTGAGTGAGAGAATGGTTGTATGAAGATGTGCAAATACGCAATGTTCAAGTTCACAGTCTATGAGGTGTTGGGAGGGGTGATGGAGGCCACAGCTCTTGGAAAAAAGCTGTTTCTCAGTCTGTTCGTGTGTGCACGAATAGCTCTGTACCGCCTCCCAGATGGTAGCAGGGAGAACAGATAGTTCCCAGGGTGTGTTGCATCCTTACTGATGCTGTCGGCCTTGTTCTGTAACCGGCTGTTGTAAACACTGTCCAAGTTGGGGAGTTCGGTCCCGATGATACGTGCCGCTCTGACCACCCGATGTAGTTCCTTCCTCTCTGAGGCTGTGCAGCTGGAGTACCACACAGTCATGCAGTTGGATAGGATGCTCTCGATGGTGCTGCGGTAGAAGTTCACCAGGAGTTTTTGAGGAAGCTGAGCTTGTTTTAGCTTTCTCAGGAAATAGAGTCTTTGATGTGCTCTTTGATGTGATATATAGCTGCGAAAACATCGAGTCTGAGTTTTAAAATGAGTAAGAACGTTTTCCGTTTTCAAAAACAAGAACTAGGTGGATCATAACATTGTTCTGTTCCACTGTGTTTGGTGTTAGCAAGCTATAACTCTGTTGTGAGTTTCTATTCGTTTCTGCTGGAGGAGAATATAAGAAAGAAATGGCTTGTCAACATCAAGGGGGATCATTTCCAAATCACCAAAAACACAAAGGTCTGTAGTGTCCATTTCACTGGCGAAGATTTTGAAGAGGGAACACAAAGAAGACGCCTGAAAAAAAGGTGCTGTTCCCACCTAATTTCGGTGGAACCAGTATGGGGAAGTACAGCCGAGACGAAGTGTGTGGGAGCGGCGAGAGAGGCCTGTGCCCCCTGACTCGGACACAGAGGAACATGGCATGGATCATGGTTTTGAGTCGACTTGCCATGACTATTGTTCAGTTCCTGAAGCTGCAGCTCTGGATTTGGTGCTAATTAAAAACAAGGACCGTACAAAGGAGGTAGAAGAGCTACGACAACAACTGGAGCAGTCAAAATTACCAAACCGATTTGGGCTTCAGCGATTTGCAGGGTCTGATGAGGACATTCAGTTCTACACAAGGTAAGATATTATTCATGTGACAAGCTATATTTCCATAATTTAAATACAGATAGCCTAAACACAGCTTGTACATATGTGAGGTCATTTAGGGCGATATTACTGAAACTCTTGCGTATATACATCCTGTATTTTCACACCACTTGCTAGTCACTGGCTGTGTTTGGTATTTGGTTGTACTCTTTTAAGAGGCTGTACTCATATAACCTTACAAGCAATATTATTGTACGATGAGTACAGCCACTTAAATTAAAAGAGTTGAATTTAGAGGAGGGGGAGAATAATGGGAAGTCATATACAGTAGGGGAGTGGAGGTGTTTTGTTTTAGTGGAAAACACTACATTAGTTTTAGTTAAGTGTTCCCAAAATAAAGTGGCAACTGTTTAACTTTATGTTTAACTTTAACTAGCTGTCTATCAGCATGTCTGATTTCCCATTGTGGTTTAATAAAGTCTGAGGATCAATTTGATAAGAGTTGCAAGTAATTAACTACAAACAATTAAAGAATGAAGTAAAATTTTCTTTCATTGTATGTGTTCATATGTATCCTAATTAAGACCTACTATCTTTGCAGGTTTGCAACCTACAAACACCTGATGGCCTTCTAAGAACTGATTGAACCTGCAGCACATCAAATAATACGGGTCACCAGTTCCAAAGTGACGAATGAGACAGGAACAACTCGAAAACAGACTCAGGTGCTACCTACAGTTGATTAATTTTTCTTGTTTATGATGCATCTTGCTTTGGGTTTCAAACAAAAAGACCTGGCTCATCGCTTTCATGTACATCAGTCCTTGCCACTGTTGCCCCCGGCTTGCTTAATAGGGGTTTTTGGTCTGTTGGTCCTGGATTCTGTAAAGTTGCTTCGAGACAATGTCCATTGTAAAAAGCGCTATACAAATACATTTGACTTGACTTGAACAAAGCATACAGATAAACAGATAAACTTCAGTCTGTAATTCTACAACTACAAAGTGACCCTATATGGTCAGTGGAGCTAAAATGGACAATAAGTGTAGATAAGGTATGTGTACCCTAATCAAGTGGCCAATGAGTGTGTATATATTATTTATTTACACATAATAGATTTAAGAAGAAAACAATGTGTAAAAAGTTTATCTTTATTTTTGCTGTTTCTTACTTTTGTGGCAGCAGTTTTTTAAACATTCTATCAGAATTTCATGTTGAATAGACTAATTTAATGATGTTAAAAAGATTTGAAATAACATCTTTTTTTACATTTTACTTTCAATGGAAATCATTTTTTTCCCCTTCTTTTGTAAAGCAATACAAGGTTTTTAATTGACAGTGTACATTTGATACCTCATCATTGCCAGCTTTACACTGATGAATTCTGTGATTACTTCAAGTATTGATAACCTGCTGTAATGAACTTAAGAATCAAAAGAATCAAAGTTTCTTCTCGGATTTGCAACAAATATGTGTATTGTGAAGAAAGATATGTAAACTTTAACATCAAATTAATCCATTGACAGCTAAATTTAAAGGTCAGACATACAACATTTGATAATGAATAAAAGATTATTAATTATTAAAAAGATTATTATTATTAAACTTATTAATACAGTATATTGACAAACAAAACTGTTTACACATAAACAAATTTAATGACTTACTGCAAACACTTTGTAATGTAGTGGTAAAAGAAAAAATGATCTGCTCTGTGTCTAATGGTATGTATTACTTCTATATTTTTATAAATACGCTCAACTAGTATGTCCTCCTGAGCACACACAACAAAATCACACCATTCTAAACCTGTCAAAAGGATCTGTCCCTGAACTTGCCAATAGTATTAATTTAAGCTTAATATGCGAGCACTAAAGATCAGTTAACGTTACTCATTTTAAAAGTTGTGATTAATCTTAGCTCTGTTTAATGTAATGTATTTTGTAGTCATTTAGGGCAACTAAATTGAGCTATAAATAGTTTTTATTCAAAATATTAATTGATTGGCAACATTATTTTAAAAAAATAATGAAACTAATAAAAAAACAAAAACAGCCTGGTTGGCTAAAGCTTGTCAAGCTGGTGGTATGGTTGACCTGCATGACCAAACTGGTTTTGACCAGCTTGACCAGCACAACTGAGCTTGTCAGCCAGCATAACCAACATCATCAAAAAGAACGACCAGCATCACCCAGCCTGACCAAATGTCACATACACTACAATGGTCAAGAGCTGGTTATCCAGCTACTGTATATTACCAGCATAGGGTATATTTTCACCTTGATCAACAGTTCAACCACCTTGACCATCAAAGACCAGCTTACAAAATCTGAACACAAGCTACCAGTAAAAGCTTGTCTTTAGCTGGATTTTTTAGTAGGGTGGTCTGGTTGACCAAGAGTAAGCCTATGAGAAGTTAACACTTTATATTACATGGAAGAAAAAAAACTTTATGTGAAATGTGTCAAAGTTGTTATTAGAGTGATAATTTTTCTAGGATCCTGATTAAGGGTTATTATAACAAGGACTACAATCTGTATTGCAAAGTGCATGGTCAGTGGGGCAGATTAATCGGACAAAGAATGTAAAGGTTGTCAGCTGGTTATAGCAAGTTATTGTATGTTGTGATGCTATAATAACTTCCTCTCTTTGATTTTATACAGAATATACTCATTTGTGTTATTTGGGGTGAGTAACTCAGTTTTCTGGCTTACAGTTTTTCTCGATTGTTTACACACAAATTCTGGTACTTGAGACACAATGACCACAACATGTAACTCATGCACCAACCCCCTAAACCAGTTCTGCTAAACTACAAGCACAATTCCTGCTTTACACTCAAATTGCAGTTCTAAAACACACTTTTTTCAAAACACTACACACAATTTTCTGCATTTGGCACAATTTTCATGAAGAAAATCTCTTGTTTTCACAAGGAACACACTGTTATTCAAAACTCTAAAGTTAATTGCCCTACTATGCACACTGACTCATCACATGGGCAAACACCTGTCACACAGGTTAACAATCAGAAATCAGAGCTTTAGTATTAAAGGGCAACAGGTGAGCTCTTCTGTTTTAGAGCAATGGATGCCAACATTGGAAACAGAGGCAGAGCCAGAGGAATAAAAGTAAGAGGAGAAGGACGGGGAGGATGAGGAAGGCCAGGGACCGTAATCTCTGATGAGATCCGAGCCACTTTGGTTGACCATGTGGTCAACCATGGTGTAACAATGAGGGAGGCTGGGCAAAGAGTATAGCCAAATTTGAGCAGGTACACTGTAGCATCCATCATCCGGACTTTCCGAAATGAGAATAGGTAAGAAAACTACTCTCACTACAAAACTGCAGTACTGCATATCAATACAGTACTCAATGAGTACAGTAGTGCAGTATTGCCTGTGGACTGTTCTGTAGGACTGTAAAAATAAAGTATGTTTCAATTATTTGGGAATAATACAGTATTTACAGTATTTTACTATTTTTATTGCAGAACTGAAAGATTATTAACACAAGGTGGACGGGAACGTCTTCTGTCTCCTGAACAGGAAACTGAAATCATGAACATGGTCCTAGAAAATAACGCCATAACATTATGGCAAATACAAAGAAAAATAATAGAAAACAATGAGATATTTCAAAATGCTGGACCGTGTCTTTTTTTACTGTAACTGTATACAGTAAATTCTTCTGTTGTTTTGTATGTAGGCCACTGTATGTGCAACTTTGTGTTGGTTGGGATGTACATTGTTTTTGTGGGAAAAATAAAATACATTCGTTACCGCGTATTTGTGTGTTCCGAGTATAAAAACAATATTCCAAAATATTTTACAACACACTTATGTATGTACTGTCTGTAGTAAGTGTAACACTAAACAAAAAAAGGCCCAAGTCATTATGATGAATGGAGAAGAAGTGTTTTCCATTCATCATAGTGTTTTACATTGAGCACATCAGTGTTCAACTGGTTCTTATAAATGTCTATTCATATGATGGTTTGTGTGTGTCATCTGAAAACAAAATACCATTTTGAGAAGAGATAACATTTTTTTGAATGTAAAGTTTCATTTTGCAGGAGAATTGAGGGGTTTTGCCCATTGTGTGTGTGTTTTTTGATTTGTGTGTAGAGTTTTGAGAGTATGAGGCATGCTTTCAGAAAATGTGTGTAAACAATCGAGAAAAACTGTAATATAGCACATATTAAATATAATATTTCTGTCCAACAATGCTGTATTCTTACTTATTTCCCAAATAGAACAAAACCAAAACAATAAAAAGAGAAGAAATTTTGGACAAAGCTGAAGACCTGCAAAGAAAAGGCATAAAATTAGATGTGTCGAATACAAAAAGCTTCTGGGGTCAAGTATGCATTGTGCTTGGGATACCCAACAATAAAAATAACCGTTATAGACTTCAGAAAATACATGGATGCCATAAGGTATGTACCTATACTTCATTATATGACATTTATAACTAAGCTTGCTTACTGACTTTACTATATTAAATTTGAGATTTGTAAAATTTGGCTTTTAGCAGAAAGTATCAGAATCTGTGCTGTATGTGGTTGAATATAATCAACAAACACTGTTAAAACTACTAAAACTAAAAAAGCCAGACTGTCTTTTGTTCATTCACAGCACATGTCAGATTTGTTACAATCTCCTCTGATGGCACAGGATTACGGTTCAACCAATGATGAACAGAAATCAGCAGAGAAAGTTAGTCATTATTGTGTATACTCAAATTTGTTTGACTTTTGCACATCTTTCTGTGATTAATAAAGGCTGTCTAACTTTTGTTTGTTCACAGCACGTGTCAGAATTGTTACCATCTCCTCTGCTGGCACAGGATGACAGCTCAACGGAGGATGAACAGAAATCACCAGACACAGTTAGTCATTTTTGTGCAGTTTGCCTTAAATTATGATTGTTATGTATGAGGCATGAAACGTATTGAATTAAAACTTTTTAAGACCCAGGAAACCAGCTTGTGTGCTGTAGAGGACACTGCAATTTTCAACAATGCACTTACAGTATATAGGCTGTTGTAACCAAATTTACCTTGATTCAAACAATGCCTTTTTGACAGTTGGTCAGACACACAAAGAACACCAATGGGTAATGCAAATGGACACATAAGAAACGAATTACATGTAATATATTAACACATACACAGTTACAAATTATACAACATAGCACTGTCATAACATATAACAGAATCAAACACACTAAATACACCTCCTTTTGTAAGGAGTTGGCTCCTGGTGTATCGGTTTCCCACATTAACCTCAATGGTATTGGTAATATTACCTGAGAACTAAATTATGAAATTAGGTAGAGGTTATTATTACACCATTTGTATTATGCTTTAATTGTGGTTGTAGTTCTTCTCTATTAATGTCTCCTCTTTTAAGACCATAACTGACAAATCAATACTGCTTTCTTTTTTAACTAATACACTTTTTAATTTTTTTAATAAAGAATGTGTTATTCTTTCATTGTATTTCATGGTAAAAAAAATTTTGGCAGACCAATAATATTGTGCTTTTTTAATCAGGACACAGTATCATACACATCTGATGAACAAGCATTCATCAAAATCCCACAGAAGTCCCAGAGAAATCTTCGTACTTTTTCATCGAGAGGAAAGATTGGGAGATAATCAAAAGTAAAAGAAAACAAAGAGGTTGTAAAGGACTGCAGTGGACGAATATTATTTCAAAAGGATTGCATACTATATATCCATACTGCTCAATTGCATTCAAAAGGCACAGACTGAAAGTTACAGGGTCCTAAAAAGCAAGCCCTGAATTCTGGTGTCTTGGTTACTGCTGACTTAAGGATTGCCCAGTCACTGTTACTGTGACTGTAGATAGTGAGAAGGACTTAAAGGCAAAAGTGGAGTTTCAAGGTGAAGAGTGCATTCACAATTGCACAGAACTGAAGAGACGACCTGTAAGAGTAGATGAAAGAGATGTAATTGGACAACAGTTACAAAACAATTACCCTGAGCCAAGTATCTACAAAGACGGACACAAATAGATGATGACATAATGGAATCTGGCTGCAGAGATGAGGCTCCTACTCCTCAGGTGTTAAAAAATATCTCCTGGGAAGTACGGCAGAAAAGTCATCAGCACAGCAATGAGCTCCTAAGTCTAATGGTTAAAAAAAAATAGTCCAGACGAGGTCCTCCAGAAGTTGTTTTGCACCCAAAGGGTGTTATGCTGTGGTCAAAAAGGAGCATTGAAATATTTCAGGAAAGATGGAGAGAAAATATTCAACTGCTTCAGCACTGAATGATTTCCGGCCTGTTGCACTCACTCCCATCATCTCCAAGTGCTTCGAAAGACTAGTCTTCTCTCACCTGAAAGCCTGTCTACCAGCTACATTAGATCAGCACCAATTTGCCTATCGTCACAACAGGTCAATAGAGGATGCTATCTCCACTGCACTTCACACTACACTGACCCACTTGGACTGCCATAACACCTATGTTAGAATGCTTTTCATTGACTTCATTTCAGCATTTAACACAGTGATTCCATCCAAGCTGATTTTGAAGCTTGTCATCAGCACATCACTCTGTAACTGGATTCTGGACTTTCTAACTAATAGACCCCAGTCTGTTAAGTTAGGCAACCTCCACTCAGCTTCCATCACCCTGAACACTGGCGTGCCGCAAGGCTGTGTGCTGAGTCCCCTCTTATACTCCCTGTTCACCTACGACTGTGTCCCTGTTTATGGTTCCAACTCTGTAATAAATTTCGCGGACGACACCAGGTCGATAGGCCTAATCAAAGACAACGATGAAACGGCCTACAGGGAGGAGGTTCAGCATCTGGCTGCATGGTGTGAGGATAACAACCTGGAGCTTAACACAGGGAAAACAAAAGAGATTATTGTGGACTTTAGAAGAACAGCAAGTCAGGCACACGCCCCTATCTGCATCAACGGTGCTGTGGTGGAACGGGTGCCCAGCTTCAAATTCCTCGGCGTCCACATCTCCGACAATCTCTCTTGGTCCCTCAACTCATCAGTCCTGGTCAGAAAGGCACAACAGCACCTTTACTTTCTTCGGAGACTACTTGTGTCCTACTTGTGTCCTATGAGGAACATTATCAAGGACGTTTCTCATCCTAACCATGGACTTTTCACCCTACTTCCGTCTGGCAGGCGTTACAGGAGCCTCCGCTCTCGTACCAGCAGGCTCAGGAAGAGCTTTTTTCCTGAGGCTGTAACCCTGCTAAACTCCAGCACACCATTGTAAAAAATATCACTGCACTTTGTACCACATTTAACTCTGTACTTTTTACAAATGTACCATCTCGACTGTATATACAATCAGTATTTTGCAAATTTGCACATGGCACTATTGCACTGTTTACACCAGCACAATAATAATGTATATACTCGCTATACTTATATACTTCACATTATTTATTTTCACTCATTACCCATTAATGTAGCCACTTTAATCACCTTCATTACTTTGTAAATACATATTAGTCTATTCACTGTACAATCATCATTATCTGTTTAATAGTCTTAATATTCTGTTTAATAGTCTCAATATTCTTATATGTCTCCTCATTTCTCTTATCTGGTCACTTTTGCACTTTAACTGTGTATTATATGTATATAATCTCTATCTTGCACTTCTGGTTAGATGCTACTGCATTTCGTTGGCTCTGTACTTGTTTACTCTGCACAATGACAATAAAGTTAAATCTAATCTAAGACATTGTTTATCTGGATGCTACGGGCAGCATCAAAAAGAAAGAGAAGGGTTCTCCTCCATTCTATGTTTTTGATGTAGTGGTCAGGAATCCCCAAAAAGGTTCATCACCCTTACCAGTTGCTACATACCTCACTTGTGACCACACCACAGCTTCTGTGACCTATTTTCTAGAGGCATTCCAGACTGATGTTGCACGGACCTATGGACGGAAAGGCGTGCGGGTACCTATAATGTTTGTTTGTAATGGGTCAATGGTATTAAGGCAATATGTTTATCATTTGCAAAGAAAAATCTGCTGGATACCATGAACCATTACTACAACATACCCTGAGGAAAAGCAACAAAAAAAAAGATTTTGAAATACCCATTCTCCATCGCTGCCTGAGTCATGTAATGAAGAACGCCAAGGAGATGTGCAGGAAATAGTAAGCATAACCTGTTATTACCACAACTTGATGTTAGCCTAAATTAAAATGTACCTTTGTGAGAGCTTTTATGTTTCATAAGAAATACTTGCATAGTTCAGAGGTGGTAAATCAGACTTTATTGTGCATGGTAGTGTCACGCTTGGAGCCTCAGGGTGATCCTGTGCTCCAGTGTGCCACGCCCTTCTCTCCCCAGTCTCCAGCCAGCCTCCCTCTCCTGATTGGTTAGCTGGGGCTAATTAGCCCCAGCTCCTACTATTTAGGAGAGGCTCAGGGAAAGGCTGGTTGGAGACTATTGAGTGTAACTCTGTCTGTTTGCCCCTGGTAATTCTGTCTGTTTGCCCCTGGTAATTCTGTCTGTTTGCCCCTGGTAATTCTGTCTGTTTGCCCCTGGTAATTCTGTCTGTTTGCCCCTGGTAACTCTGTTTTACCTTCCTCCTAGCTCCTGTCGGTCAGTTTAGCCTGTTCCTGTTATGTTAGCCTGTTTAGTCTGTTCATGCCTTGTTTAGTCTGTTTAGTTCTTGTTTAGTTCTGTTCATTCCATGTTTCATCTGTTTAGTCCTTGTCTAGCCTGTTTAGTCATGTTTACCTGTGTAGCTTTGTTAGCTTGTTTAGGTTAGTCCCTGTTTAGCCCCTGTCTGTTAGCCTAGTCCTTGTTTGTTAGCCTGTGTGTACTAGCCTCCGTTTAGCCTTTTAGTCCTGTTCAGTCTGTTTAGTCCTGTCAGTCTGTTTAGTCCTTTTAGTCTGTTTCGTCCTGTTCAGTCTGTTTCGTCCTGTTCAGTCTGTTTAGCCCTGTTCGTCTGTTTAGTCCTGTTCAGTCCTGTTCTGTCAGTTTAACCCTGTCTTGTCTTTATTATTAATAAATATAGTTTTTTCACACATCTCCGCGTTTGTGTCCGCCCCTCCTGTCCGTCTAGCCCACAAACCGTTACAGAATAATCTCCCCAATAGGACACAGCGAGATGTTGCTAGTTTATTCATTCCCAGACTTTGGCTCTATAAGATTTCCTCTGGTCTTCCCGCTTAGTAGGCCGGCTCCTTATGATGGAAGCAACCATAGTGTTGAAGGCTTCCTTCTACAGAGCCAGCTCTACCTGCAGAACCTTCTGGACCCCCAGCCAACTGAAATCGACAAGGTACGATTTATGATGTCTAGACTGAGGGGTGCTGCTCGTGAGTGGGCTAAGCAGCTTTGGTCTAACAGGGGAGTTGTGCTGAACTCGGTGAGGGATTTTGAGGGCCTCATGAGAGCCAAGGTTTCACACAGCAAAGCGCCCACTGCAGCTTATACCTGGCATCCAGTGCCCACTGGGGAGGGTTAAAATTCCCCCAGTGCCCACTGAGGATGTGGTCCGGGTGCCAGTGCCCGATTATAAAGCTCGTGACAGTTCCAAGTCCTCTCCAGTGTTTTCGCAGTCAAGTCCAGTTTCTCCAGGGTCCAAACAGCTGACTTTTGACGCCTCTCCAGGGTCCAAGCAGCTGATTCCGGACGCCTCTCCAGTGTTTTCGCAGCTGAGTCCAGTTTCTCCAGGGTCCAAACAGCTGACTTTTGACGCCTCTCCAGGGTCCAAGCAGCTGATTTCGGATGCCTCTCCAGTGTTTTCGCAGCTGAGTCCAGTTTCTCCAGGGTCCAAACAGCTGGCTTCTGACGCATATCCAGGGTCCAAGCAGCTGATTTCGGACGCCTCTCCAGTGTTTTCACAGCCGAGTCCAGTTTCTCCAGGGTCCAAACAGCTGGCTTCTGACGCATATCCAGGGTCCAAGCAGCTGATTTCGGACGCCTCTTCAGTGTTTTCGCAGCTGAGTCCAGTTTCTCCAGGGTCCAAACAGCTGGCTTCTGACGCCTCTTCTCAAGGGTCCAAGCAGCTGACTTTGGACGCCTCTCTAGTGTTTTCGCAGCTGACTTTGGACGCCTTTCCAGGGTCCTCACAGCTGAGTGATGTTTCTCTAGTATTTTCGCAGCTAATTTCGGACGCCTCTCCAGGGTCCTCACAGCTGAATGAGGTTTCTCCAGTGTTTTCTCAAGTGACTTCGGACGCTTCTCAAGGGTCCTCGCAGCTGACTCCGGACGCCTCTTCGCCAGGGTCCTCGCAGCTGACTCCGGACGCCTCTTCGCCAGGGTCCTCGCAGCTGACTCCGGACGCCTCTTCGCCAGGGTCCTCGCAGCTGACTCCGGACGCCTCTTCGCCAGGGTCCTCGCAGCTGACTCCGGACGCCTCTTCGCCAGGGTCCTCGCAGCTGACTCCGGGCGCCTCTTCGCCAGGGTCCTCGCAGCTGACTCCGGACGCCTCTTCTCAAGGATCCACGCAGCTGACTCCGGATGCCTCTTCTCAAGGGTCAACGCAGCTGACTCCCGAAGCCTCTTCGCCAGGCTCAACGCAGCTGACTCCCGAAGCCTCTTCGCCAGGCTCACCGCAGCTGACTCCCGAAGCCTCTTCGCCAGGCTCACCGCAGCTGACTCCCGAAGCCTCTTCGCCAGGCTCACCGCAGCTGACTTCCGAAGCCTCTTCGCCAGGCTCACCGCAGCTGACTCCCGAAGCCTCTTCGCCAGGCTCACCGCAGCTGACTCCCGAAGCCTCTTCGCCAGGCTCACCGCAGCTGACTCCCGAAGCCTCTTCGCCAGGCTCACCGCAGCTGACTCCCGAAGCCTCTTCGCCAGGCTCACCGCAGCTGACTCCCGAAGCCTCTTCGCCAGGCTCACCGCAGTTGATTTCTGTTCCCGAGTTGGCGCATCCCGATGGCGCTCCTGTTCCTGAGTTGGCGCATCCCGATGGCGCTCCTGTTCCTGAGTTGGCGCATCCCGATGGCGCTCCTGTTCCTGAGTTGGCTCATCCCGATGGCGCTCCTGTTCCTGAGTTGGCGCATCCCGATGGCGCTCATGTTCCCGAGTTGGCGCATCCCGATGGCGCTCCTGTTCCAGAGTTGGCGCAGCCCGATGCCGCTCCTGTTCCCGAGTTGGTGCCCCCTGATGGCACTCCTGTTCCCGAGTGGGTGTCCTCCGACGGCACTTCTGTTCCCGAGTTGGTGTCCTCCGACGGCACTTCTGTTCCTGAGTTGGTGTCCTCCGACGGCACTTCTGTTCCTGAGTTGGTGTCCTCCGATGGCACTTCTGTTCCTGAGTTGGTGTCCTCCGACGGCACTTCTGTTCCTGAGTTGGTGTCCTCCGACGGCACTTCTGTTCCTGAGTTGGTGTCCTCCGACGGCACTCCTGTTCCAGAGTTGGTGTCCTCCGACGGCACTTCTGTTCCTGAGTTGGTGTCCTCCGACGGCACTTCTGTTCCTGAGTTGGTGTCCTCCGACGGCACTCCTGTTCCCGAGTTGGCGCCCCCTGATGGCGCTCCTGTTCCAGAGTTGGTGTCCTCCGACGGCACTCCTGTTCCCGAGTTGGCGCCCCCTGATGGCGCTCCTGTTCCAGAGTTTGTGGCCTTCGAAGGTGCTTCTGTTTCCTCGTCGGCACTCCCAGATGGCGCTCCTGTTTCCGAGATGACGCCCCCAGATGGCGCTCCTGTTTCCGTGTTGGCGCCCCCCGATGGTACTTCTGTTCCCACGATGGCGCCCCCCGACGGCGCTTTTGAACTCTCGTCAGCGCTCCCCGACAGCGCTTCTGGTCTCCTATCATGCCTACCGCAAGGCATATTAAATGACTTCAAATTTGCCCCTCAGGGTCCAGGACCTCCTTTTTGTTTTTGTTTTTGTATTTGGGCACGCCAGGAGTCGTGCCTTCGGGGAGGGGCCTACTGTCACGCTTGGAGCCTCAGGGTGATCCTGTGCTCCAGTGTGCCACGCCCTTCTCTCCCCAGTCTCCAGCCAGCCTCCCTCTCCTGATTGGTTAGCTGGGGCTAATTAGCCCCAGCTGCTACTATTTAGGAGAGGCTCAGGGAAAGGCTGGTTGGAGACTATTGAGTGTAACTCTGTCTGTTTGCCCCTGGTAATTCTGTCTGTTTGCCCCTGGTAATTCTGTCTGTTTGCCCCTGGTAATTCTGTCTGTTTGCCCCTGGTAATTCTGTCTGTTTGCCCCTGGTAATTCTGTCTGTTTGCCCCTGGTAACTCTGTTTTACCTTCCTCCTAGCTCCTGTCGGTCAGTTTAGCCTGTTCCTGTTATGTTAGCCTGTTTAGTCTGTTCATGCCTTGTTTAGTCTGTTTAGTTCTTGTTTAGTTCTGTTCATTCCATGTTTCATCTGTTTAGTCCTTGTCTAGCCTGTTTAGTCATGTTTACCTGTGTAGCTTTGTTAGCTTGTTTAGGTTAGTCCCTGTTTAGCCCCTGTCTGTTAGCCTAGTCCTTGTTTGTTAGCCTGTGTGTACTAGCCTCCGTTTAGCCTTTTAGTCCTGTTCAGTCTGTTTAGTCCTGTCAGTCTGTTTAGTCCTTTTAGTCTGTTTCGTCCTGTTCAGTCTGTTTCGTCCTGTTCAGTCTGTTTAGCCCTGTTCGTCTGTTTAGTCCTGTTCAGTCCTGTTCTGTCAGTTTAACCCTGTCTTGTCTTTATTATTAATAAATATAGTTTTTTCACACATCTCCGCGTTTGTGTCCGCCCCTCCTGTCCGTCTAGCCCACAAACCGTTACAGGTAGATACATGCAATAGCAAAGTGACAGTATTTATCAAACAATCAAGTCTTAGAATTCCCTTACCACGGCTCTGCCAAGAAAATGCAAAAATTAAAACTCAATTAATATTGTTTGAAGCAGTAATGTTATATAAATGAGTGCTCATTTACAGTACATTATTACATGTATGCATGTTTTTGGCCTCCTCACAACAGCAAGTACTTTGGGAGAACTAGGTGATATGGTGCAAAGTGCTGCTGTCATGTTTTCAAGTCCATCCAGTGGGCCCAATGTTGAAAAACATTTCAACAATCTGCAGTGTTGGCTGCAAAATAAAGGATTTCAATTGGATGAGACTGCTGGGTACCCAAATGTTGCTGAAGACTCACAGGTAAAGTCCACTTCTTCTACTTGTCAATTAATCAGTGTGGCAGATCCTTTTATCAAAAGCGACAGGAGATAAATAATAACAGCAATGATGTTTGAGAGAGAACAAAACAATGCAATATAAATGTCTCGATATTAACTGAGTGACATCTACAGGTGGTGTACTATTATTATGAAGTAGAATTGTTCTGTGGAAACTAGTAGATTCCTTTTAATAACAGTCTAGAGTGAAAATAACAGAAATGTGACAATATAAAAAGCCTTTATTTAGAAATGATACATCAGAATGCATTGATATTAACTGAGTGACATCTACAGGTGGTGTACTATCATTATGAAGTGGAATTGTTCTGTGCAAACAAGTAGATTCCTTTTAATAACAATAACAATTTATGTAATCAAGATTATTCCATTTAATAACAATCTAAATTAAAACAGAAAAGAGCTTAGACGACATTTTAGTTGACTTTAAATCTAAAGTAAAATCATAATGTCCAGTAATACCAACCCTTTTTTCAAAGCCTGAAATTGTATCCCAAATAAAATTTGCATGAAGAAATTCATTTTTTAACTGATATATTTATATATTTTTTTTAACTGATATAGTCACGTTCACATCATCAGTGACTTTTTTTTTAATCAGTTCCGCCAGACGCTTTTACCGTAATGTTTAGTATACACACATCTTCACAATCAATGTGGGGGCTGATTTGACTGAGCATTTCAAAGTGAAGGCTGGCTTGACCTCAGTCAACATGGGGGGTTGGTGGGCTGGTACCACTGAGACAAATCCTAACTATTACTAATAGAACGGAAAAGCCCTAGGTGGGA